>NW_008336435.1:301278-317713 GCF_000622305.1 Nannospalax galili
GATAACAATAGAGAAATAAAATAATAAAGAACACACAAACTTTGTCTTTGAAAAATTGAATAAGCTTTGTGACCCTGTCTTAGATTAATAATAAAAGTGAGAAAAAACAAATTCATAATGTAAAAACTTAAGGAGTTCCCATTGCTGCTCCCATAGTTATTAAAAGGGTAATGGAGAGATGGCTCAGTGATTAACACCCTGGTTGTTCTTGTGGAAGATCTGGGTTCAAATCCCAGAACCCACATGGTGGCTAACAACTGTCTGTAACTCCAGTTCCAGAGGATCCAACAGCCTCCTCTGTCTTCCACAGGCACTGCACGACAGGGGTGCACTTACCTACACACAGACAATACATGCATACACATAAAATAAAAATAATAAATAAAATATTTTTAAAAGGGTAATATTAGAATGTTTCAATAATTGCGTGCTTATGAATTTGATAAATAGGGCAAAAGAACCAATTCCTTAGAAGAAACATTCTACCAAAATTCGCTCAAAGAAAAATGGTCTTAATATATGTGTATGTACATCACGTCTGTGTGTGTGTTTGTGTGTGTGTGTGTGTGTGTGTGCATGCGCACACACATGCTAAAGGACTAGCATTAATGATAAGCACATTCCAAAGAATAAAGTGCTAGACCCAGAAGGTTTTACTGGTATATTCTACTAAACATTCAAGCTCATCTAGAAGACACAAGCATAGGAAATGTAACTTAACTCATTCTGTAAGAACAACATCCCCCTACAACCAAAGCCAGATAAAGTTATTAGAAGAAATGAAAGCTACAGATCAAGATCTCTCATTAGCATACATATAAAAAGTCTCAATTAAGTAGCAGCAGATTGAAGTCAGGCATAGTAGCACATATCTGTAACCCCAGCACTTGCTAGGCAGAGGCAGAGGATCAGGAATTCAAGGTCATCCTTGGCTACATAGTGAATTTGAGGCCAACCTAAGCTACACGAGATCTTATTGCAAAGCACCAAAGCTGAGGGGGAGTATCAAAGCACTAGAAGATTGAATCCAACAATGTGTAAAAGGAATAAGATATGTGATCCAGAGGGGTTTATACTAGGCATGGAGCTGTGTTTGACATGTGAAATTTAATTAATGTAATTCATCATAATAGTCTAAAGAGAAATCATATGAATTAATAGGAGAAAGTTATTGTAAGCTAGAAATAGAAGCTAGTTTCCCCAACTTGATAAAGAACATTTATAAAATCTATAGCTAACATCCTATTTTATACTTTTCAGCATTCAAATGAATGCTTTCGTCCAAGACAGAAAACAAAGAATGTCTCCTGCAAGCACTTCTGTTCAACAACATGCTATAAGTCCTAACTAATGAAATAAAGCAAGAAATGGAAATAAAAGGCATATAATTGAGAAGGAAGAAAGTAGCCTTTTTTGGATATGGCATGATTTTCTACACAGAAAATTCCATAGAATTGAATAAAAGCAAATTCATTAGTGATTATAGCAATGTTGCCAGATACAAAGTTAAAAACCAAAATTAGTTGTTCTCCTGTATATTAGAAACGAATAAGATTTGAAATGAGAAACAGAAGAACATTTACATTTGCTGAAAATGTAAAAATATAAGTCCAACAAAATATATAAAGGAAATCAAAGAAACCTTAAACAAAATAGAAGACCCACTATTGTTAAGATGTCAGTTCCTCCCAATTTCATGTACACATCCTATACAATTCCAAACAAAATAATCTCAAGCTATTTCATGAACATTGAAAAACCGCTTTTTAATTTTATATGGAAAGAAAAACCTTACAACAGTCAACACAGCACTGCCAATGTTGGAAATCTGATACTAGCTGACTTTAAGACTTATCACAAGGCTACAGTAATCAAGACAGTGCAGTGAGGGAAAGAATAAGAATATGAAGCAATGCAAGCCCAGAAAGACACTGAAATAAAGGTAGTACACTGAACCTTGACAATGGAATACAGGCAATTCACCGGAGCAAATGTAGCCTTTCCAAAAGATGGTCCTGAAACAATTGGAAAAACATACGTAAGAAAATGAATTTAAGCACAAAAATTTAAAATGGCTCATAAACATACCTATAAAACACAGTACACTAAAACTTCTAGAAGATAACATAAAAGAAAACCTAGAATTTGGTTTGATCACATCCAAAAATATCCTTAAAAAACAAATTAGAACTGATTAACATTAAAAACCTCTCTTCCGTGGTGGCCCATGCCTCTAATCCCAGCACTCAGGAGGCAGAGGCAGGTGGATCTCTATGAATTCAAGGCCAGCCTGGTCTAAATAGTGAGTTCCAGGACAGCTGGGGCTACAGGGAGACCCTGTCTCAAAAAAGATCAAAAAAAGAAAAAAAAAAAAAAAAACACCTCTCTTCTATAAAATACTTCATTAAGAAAACCCAAAGTAGGGCTGGACAGATGACTCAGCAGTGAAGAGCACTGGGTGCTCTTGCAGAGGACCTGGGTTCAATTCCCAGTACTCACATGGGGGTTCACAACTCCAATTCCAGAGGAATCAGATGCCCTCGTATGACATCCATGGGCATTACATAAGGCAGGTACACTTACATGCATGCAGGCAGACACTACGCTCATACACATAAAATAAAAATAATAAATAAAATATAAAAAAAGAAAATTCAAACACAAGCCATATGCTGGCAGATACCAACACCTCATCAAAGTGGAGGAAGAAAAACTCTTGAAAAGATATTCATTTACCTTTCTTATCAAGATAATGAATATTGTCTTATCAAGATAATGAATATTGAAGCAATAATGAAATGCATACCTATTGGTAACTCTAAAAACCCCTGACCTGGTCCTGGCAATATCAACTCAAGTGAGGACATAAAGCAACAAAAACATTAGTTGCTGATAGAAATGAAATGTTCTATAGATATGTCGGAAAACAAATCAGTAGTCTGTTGCTAAACTCAAGCTTACTTGTTGATCCAGTAATCACATGTCCATGTATTTACCTACTTAAGAAGCACAAAACCTGAATATACAAATATTTATTCATAATTGTCAAAAATGGAAACAAGCAAGATGTCTTTTTAAAAGGTAAGTAATGATACATCCATACAGTGAGATGTCATCCATCCATTAAAAAGGAATGAACTATTAAAGCATGAAAGGACACTAAAAACCCTGAAATGCTAGTTTCTTTGTCTGAAAAGTCTATGTACTGTACAATTTCAGTAAGATCCCATTCTAAACAGGCTAAACTATATTGATGGTATGAAGTTTATTACTTTGTTGAGGGCCTGGAAATTGAGGAGAGGTGAATAAGTAAAGCAAATGCCAGAGGAACTATTCAAAAACATTGTGCTTGTGCTTGCTTTGATGTGTCCCCATATTAGGCAGGTTTAAGTTCATGTATATGTATATTTTTATATATATAATTTACATGTAATCATGCATAGTGGCATATCAGCTGGCCTGGATTCACTGTGGAGACCAGGCTGGCCTCGAACTCACAGAGATCCACCTGCCTCTGCCTCCCAAGTGCTGGAATTAAAGGCATGTGCCACCACGCCCTGGCCTTATATTTATGTGTTTTAGTATGGTTTATTTAGCCATATAAAATTTATTTATTTATTTATAATCCAATTCAGCTTTGAAATCCTGGAAAACCCAAGAAGCAGGAGTCTGATATCAGTGAAGAATGGCTGTTCTTCCAAATTGGATTTAGGGTCCACTTCATAGGATGGAGGTCATACCTGACATTGATATCAGGCCTAGAAACCTGGGGCTGTACAGGTAACAGGGCATAGGGGAGAGTCTAATACCAGTTTACTACTAAATAGTTACAGTATTAAACTGACTATTAATGACTTATTGTTAAACCCACAGATTAATGCATCTCTCAGCTCTCAGCAGAAAAACTTCCTAGTGCAGCAGATGGTGATTAACACTGAAATCCACAACTGGCTAACACACAGAGAACAAGAGGCTACAGAGTGCTTATCCCTGAATAGGACACCTGTTTAAAACTTCTGCCACCCAAGGCTCAGGGATCATTGTGGAAGAGAGAGCAGAAAGATTGTAAGAGTCAGAGGTGATGGATGACTATAAAAACAGAGTTTTCCAAATGGCTGGTCAGTTACTCAATGGTGACAGCATGCACAAGTCCCATCCATCTCAAACCAGAAAAAAAATCCCAGCATAGACATGGGGAAGTGGATAAGAAACTACAACCATACCTGAGTAACTATTGACAACCAATGGCTTCTGGGAGAGGGAGATTCAGTCTCTCAAAGATGTGAAGGCTACTGTGGATGCACCTGCACTGAAGGACATTAGGAGACACAAATTCGACTATAGGCTTTAATATATATTAGAGTGCATTAAATGGGAGGACACAGTAAGGGGAGGTAAAGATAGGAGAGAGAATCTACTATCAAAATGAACTATATGAAAATCACAAAAAATGCATATTTTTTAAATGGCTGAGTTATTCCTTTGTGGTAACACCCTCACAGACATGCCCAGACTATGTCTCCCATGTGATTCTAAATCCCATCAAGTTAACAACCAAGACCAACCATCATTCTCCCATAGCCCCATATATTAAGTGCTAGTTCAGCAGCCTGTGTCAGTATTGAGAGGGTGTAAAACCTTTAAGAGGACAGGCCTACGAGGAGGAAGGTAGGTCATATGAGGAGTGCCCATGAAAAGATATTGGACCCTATCCTCTTCTAGTTTTTGCTTCCTGGAGCCCATAAAGTGAACGGGCCTCTTCTGCTATGTATCCTGCCATCTTGTATGATACTGCCACCAGCCAAAGCAGCAGGGCTAAACTACCATAGAATAAACCCTCTGAACCCATGATCTAAATAAACCTTCCTCCTTTTTAGGTTGATTTATCTCAGGTACTTGTTGCAATAGCAGAAAGCTGATGAATCAATGCTTTGGAGGAGAAAGCTGTTTTTCTAAGAGATAGAGGTTAAGACCTCTGACACCATCATATACATACACTTGCACTGAACAGTAAAGCAACTGAGTAGCTGATAGTGGAAATCAGAATTCTCATTACTGAAGTAGAAGTTTACAGAGAAGCAAAAGGAGGTTAGAATGATCCATGTGGCAATGTACTATAACAGTTGGAAACATAAACATGAGAGTCATGCTTGGCTTAATGAGATACAGATGTTTCATGCAGAAATATTCACAAGCATGTGTAATGTATAAGTTAGTACACATTTTCATAATTCCTTTCACTGTCAGGTGAGATGGCCTAGAAACAAAGGTACTGCTCAAAAGCACTAACTGCATATATTGCACAGATCTTGGTTTGTAGTACCATTCTTCTTGGAAATGAATCAGGGTTGCTGGAGAAAAGGATAATACTAGATGTGGGGCGAGAAATATTTATGATGAGGCTACTGCATCTTATAGTACCAGAAGGTAAGGAAGTACTAAGACAAATGAAAAACACAAGCCTGTAATATGTCAAAGGGACCCAGAAGTCAACTGAAAGTGCTTTCAATGGTCAAGGCTCAAGGAACGTAAAGAACAAAATAAAGTAGCATTGATTACAACCTGTCTTAGTTTTCTGTTGCTATGGTAAAATACTTTGGTAAAGCCAACTTAGAAAGGGTTTGTTTTGTCTTATAATTAAAGGTTACAAACCATTGTGTCTGGGAAATCACAACAGCAGGAGCGTCCAGTAGCTAGTCACATTGCATCCACAGTCAAGAAATAGAGTGGAATGCTTGTGCTCAGCTCACTTTCTACTTTTTATACAGTTGTGCTGGATAGCATCAGTTGTCAATTGGACACACCTGGGTGGAGGGAGCCGCAATTGAAGAATTTCCTACATTGGATTGGCCTGAGCCATATCTGTGGGGCATTTTCTTGATTGTTGAGTGATGTGGGAGAGTCCTGCCTATTGCGGGCAGTGCCAAACCTGGGCTGGTGGTCCTGTGTTGTATAAGAAAGCAGGCTGAGCACTGGCCAAGGGAGTAAGCCAGTAAGCAGTGTTCCTCCATGGTCTGTGCTCCAGATTCCTGCCCTGAGTTCCTGCCTTGGCTTCCCTCAGTGATGAACTGTGACCTGGGAGATGTAAAAGAAAATAAACCCTTTCCTCCCTAAGTTGGTTTTGGTCAGTGTTTTTACCATGGCAATTGAAAGCAAACTAGAACAACAGTAGAGTATCCTAGCCCAGGGAATAATGCCATCCAGAGTTGCCAGACCTCAGTTAACCTAATCAAGATAACCCCCACAGGCATGCCCTGAGGCCCATCTCCCAGGTGATTCTAGATCTAATCAAGTTGATAATTGAGATTATTCCCACAACACAATGTATGAAACAAATAAATAAATGGAGGCATGATTGGCAAACCCCCATGCAGAGCAATTCTAGATAATTAATAAATAATCCACTTTCAAACAGATGGAACATAACTTCCCAGTCCTTAACATGGGCTGCATGTGATGGTTTCCTATCAGCCAACATGGAAAGAGAACAAAACAGAGTAGTCTTCCAAGGGAGAAGCTGACAAGCCTCCATCAGCCAGATGAACAAGGTGAATATCAACAGTGACGTCCTGCTCAGCATAGTCTTTGTGCTGTGATGCAAATAGGATTCTACTGCATCATTGTGCCCTTCTCTAAGCCCATCATGAGCAAATATACCAGGCAATACATTAAAGGACAGCATGGAAAATGTTGACTACTATTCCTCCAAACTGTCAAGATTATCAAAAACAATGAAAATCTGATAAGCTGTCTTATCCAATAGGAGCCTAAGAAAACAAAACAACTAAATGTAATGTGATATACTAAGTGGGTCCTGGAACAACAATAAAAAGAGAACATTAAAGGAAAAGTGAATAAGGCATGGACTATAATTAATATGTATTAATGCTGCCTCATTAATGATAATGAAGATTCTGTACTTATGTTAATGTTAATAAGGAAAAATTGAAGGACAATGGAACCTCTCCATATTATCTTCATAAATTTTGTTAACCTAAAAAATGTACTTAAAAATAAAGTTTATTCAAAGCCAAAAGGAAAACAGAGTCAAACCCAACTGTTCATTACCAATTTTGTATAGAACAAGTAAAAAGACACATTGAAAATTAGAAAATCACATGCATCAGCAAAAATAAACCAGAAACTCAGCTTTTTTTCTTTTGTTCAAAGATCATCCCCTCCTATATTAAGGGACCTCCAGAGTTTTCTAAGACAATCAGAAAATTCTGTAAAGTCTTCATGAAGCATTTGCTCTTAGCAATTACACTTAACAAAGTTCCATCTCCTGGCACAAATGACTATTAATCAAGATCCTAAATTATAGGTAAATGTTATCAGTTTGTACGTAGCACTTCTTTGTTCTTGGATATAGATTGCAATATGAATTATACATAAATAGAATTAACTGTGAACATTCCATGAAAAACAGGAATGAAATTGTCTTCATGCTAACTTTACCCCTGAATCACATTGTTCACTTTCCTATTAATTGTGTTTCTATAGTGAAAAGAAATAAAATATTTGGCCAGTGTCACCCTTAAATAGATATTATTTAATTTAGATAGTGCTTAAAAAGGACTAAGTCACAGGAATAAGAAAATTTATCAAGTTCACATGTGTCAGTCTATGTTCAGTAGCAGAATGCAGGGCCATCATAATCAAAGGGATTTAAGAGCAGGAATGAGGAATTTACCACATTGCCAGCTGACGTGCAGGAACCTGCCACGGGCTGAGCCTCGGAGTTTTAAGATCACCACTGCAAACGGATTCACCAAGAAAACTGTTCCCTGGTGAGTAGTCCATAAACTGGAGATCTGAAAACAGTGCCTCAGTTCAGCTCCAGGGATCTCGGAGATGCGACTGCTGAAGCCCCTAGCTCCTGCCATGTCCTGTATAAGGACTACACAGGACCCCCATCGGGCCCTGGCCTTCCTCACCTCATCCTGTTCTGCCCTAAGCTTTTCATAGGCGCATCAAATCAATAGAGCTTCTGCTCCAAAGGAAGCCTGAGAAACAGTTTGGGTTTTCTCATTGCTACCTTGCCAAAAACACATGAAGGAGGGTAGAATAAATGCTGAGTTCATTGAACTAGCTTATCTACCACATGTAATAAATGATTATGAGGTGATGATGAATATGAGGGACTTTTATCAACAAGTCTTTTTCCTTCAAAGTTTGATAAAGATATATTCACATGACCCTGTGGCCAAAATACCAACCAAATAAACCAAAAGTTCTAACTCTGTGATTTGCTTTGCTGAAATATCTTCATATCCTATGGCAGGGCTTCTTAAACTGCTCCTACTCATGACCCTTTTCATAAGAGAAATTTTTAAATTTTCTTTTAGAATTTTGTACATTAGCACTGTATCAGTATCATGCCTACCCTTCCCAGTCCCCTCCACAACTCTTGCCAAATCCCCCTAACTTGTTCTCAATTTCTTGTCCTCTTCTTTATTCATATATACATATAATTATATACATACAATAATTATATATACATATAATAATTATATATATATATATATATATATATATATATAATTCACTGAGTCCATTTAGCGGTGCTCATGTGTACATAGGTTTAGGGCTGACCATTTGGGATTAGATAACCTCTCAGGAAGCTAGCCCCTGGAGAAAACTGATTCTCCCTCCTTCAGCACCCATTGATGGCCTGTAGCTCTTCATCTTAAGGTGGGACTCTTTGAAATGTCTCTCATTCATATTGGCATGACAATTGGTCTTGTCATTATACAGATCCTGTTAGGCTCTCATACTGTGGAGATTTCATTGGTGTACCTTCCCTATCATGTCCAGACTGCATTAACTACCAGCAGGTGTCTTGTCCTCTGTCTCTTACAATATTTCTACCCCTTCTTCCATTATTTTTCCTGAGCCTTAGGTGGTAGAGGTTACATTGTAGATGTATCACTTAGGGCTGGGTACCTCACAGTCATTTATTCTCTCTTTTTTGACCAGTCATGGAACTCTGTAATAGTCCTCATCTGTTGCAAAAAAAGAAGCTTCTTAGAAAAAGAACAGTGGTCACTAGAACAGGCAAAACAAATAGTGAAAGTTAGAAAATGAGTATCCAACCCTGGTTAGATAGGATGGATTACTTCCAGTGTTCAATAGCAGAGTAGGGAAACTATAGTCTATGATAGTTTATCAAGTATTTCAAAATAACTGAAATCTCATGATTTTCCATCTCATGATTGAGGAGATGGAAAAACTTGTAGTACAGATTTGGTAATCAAGCATTGAATACATATATCAGAAACATGTAGATATCATGTGTCAATTATAAAGAAAACAAAAATTATTTCTATTAGAGAAAAAACAAAAAGGAAGATTATTTAATAGTGAGAAGTACACTTGTTAAATATAAGTTAAATATAATTCTAAATATAAATTTAGAATATAGTAAGAAATCACATTGGTCTAGGAAAGTGACAGAGGTAGGTTTTTTCTCTAGGGTCTGTGACCTCTCCAACCGAGTATACTCCACTAACTTTGTATGACCATTCCCTTTTATTGAGTGGCCCTTAAGTGCAATTGGTTACTCCCAAGATAAAAGTGCTGCTATTTGCACCAATAGAGATATGTTACTTGGCCAGTTGTTGTGATCTGTAGACTTTACAGCTGGGTAGGATCATTGATTTGTTTTCTCCTTTGGCAGTTTGCATACTAACTTCTGATACTATGAGAGTCTTTGATGAGGAGGCTTCCAGGTCAGTCCCAACTCCATTGCTCCAAGTCCTGTGTCTGATGTATGTCATGTCTTCAGCAATATTATCTTACCTTCAGGTTCTGAGAGGCAATCAAAGGCCATGGCAATTGCTTGCATTATTTTGGGAGTTTCTTGGACTACCCTGACCAACAATTCAAAGATAGGTTTCCCTTGTCTTTCACTGTGATTTTTGTTATGTAGCATGCATATATATATATATATATACTCATATATGTAAGTACATCTTTCAGTAGGCTTGTGAAATAATACATTTCCCTATGGTTTTTCCCCATCTAAGTATTATCTCTCTTCCCCTGTATAGCTCTTTATCCCTCCTCCCCAGTTAAAATAGCCCCCATTTCTCCCTTATTAGCACCTGTATCCTACTACCCTCCCCCTGCTCCTGAGCCCTTTCTTTCCCCCTTCCCCCATGGCACTTTTCTCATTTCCCACTCCTGTGGTCACTTCAGGATATATTTACACACATCTAAAGGTTTTGAGCTAGAATCTACAAATGAGAGTGAACAATGGGTCAAAAAATGAGATTCGGATTTTTCTGAATCTATGTTACCTCACTCATAAGAGAAAGTTTATATGACTGTGGTTATATATGTATGTAAAATAGATATACAAACCAAATATTTACTCAATAAATCATAAAGAATTTTATTTTAAAATAATTCTTTTGTAGATATACAATTTTACCACTTATTAAAGCAAAAGCATATTTTCATATTAAGGAGATATATATACTTGTTTATTTTTACATAAAAAATTAAATCTTGACTCAATATTTGATACTGCAGGACACTGCACATCTTCAATATTTTTCAGAGTTAATATTTCATTTTGTAATCACCAATGCTGAGAATGCATAATGGCAGAACTAGGTCTAAGGTCATTTCAGATTTTGTTTGAAATGCTGTCCTAATCTCAAGCCAAAATTCATTTAATGATTTTATAAAACCCAACACAGCTTTAGGGCTGGCGAGATGGCTCAATGGTTAAGAGCACTGGCTGCAAATGGGGCCCCAAAGTTCTGTTCCCAATGCCCACATGGTGGCTAACGTTCCCTAATTCCAGTTCAAGGGTATCTGACGCCCTTTTCTGACTTGCGTGAGCATTGCACAACATGGGTGCACTTACATGCACGTATGCAAAACACTTGTACACATAAATATTTTTTTAAACACAGTGAATTGAATATTAACTTTTAAGATTAATCATGCTAATATAATCCAAAATATACTAATCTTATACTTAAATACTGAAGCAAAAGGTCTTTATGATTAAATATTTAATATTAAATATTAGAAGTCTTTATCTCCTACAGTTAAACTCATGTTTCTGTGCAAAATTCTTTGTATGAACAGTATTTACATTACAATTCATAATACACAATGGTCTGGAATCTGAGCTGAGATGTTTCTAGTGAGCATCATGGGGCATGGTGGCACAGTCAAGGCAAAATGCTGTATCTCTAGAATCAAGACTGCAGTGAAGAAGTTGCATGAGGAATGCTGCTAAAACGCTTCCTGACATGTTAGATTTGGAATTTGTCGTTGGTCATTGAGTGTTCAGAAACCAATAGCCAAATTTTTCATGACTTTCCTTTTAATGAGCTGTGTCCTCGAGACAGCATCCAAGATTGTAGTACAAAAATTGGCCAAAATTTCACAGCATATCTCTGGATTCCTTGAAAACTATATTCATCCCCATACATACACATACCCAGTGCTAAAAGAAATATTCACAAAGCCAGGGCACAGATTTTATCAGTCTGAGAAAGAACTCTATGTACACTTTCCTCATCATTATCTATCAGACTATTAGGGAGCAATTGTCAAAGCTCCTAAATGTATTTGCAATGCTAAACTGAAGCATTTTCCTCTTGGAATAAGAAATTAGTGTGACACTGTTTAGCCATTTTCAAACATTCCCATAGGCTAACCTCGTACTGCAACTCTCCCTTCCTGTTATGGCTTCTTAATCACAGCCATACTTCGCTTTCCTGCCCACAAGAACATTATGAAATTCCAACTCTAATGAATGATAAAATGAAGTTCATTGCATGAAAATGTAAAAAGGTGTAAGACTTAATTTTGACTGCACTCAGTTCAGAGTGGTATCTTGTGCCAGTGAGTTCTGGAAAGGAGATTGTTTTAAAATATGTAAACAATAATTAGTTGCTACCAAAATGGTAAAATGATCCATTTGGTCATAGGAAATAACTGTTGAATAATCTCTTAAACAATATCAAAAAGAAAAAAAGGTCGTTGGGACTGTGAGTTTGTCATGTACCATCTTGCTCCCATCACAGTGTGCAAAGATGCATGAGATGTCAGAAACTTCCAAAGGTTGCTCAGCTTTCAAAGACATTTCAAAGCACCTCTCAACTGCAGATGACATCAATGTAAATTCACAAGTTTGAAATAAAACCTACACTTTGTTATTTCATGTTTTTAAATATTTTTATCACGTGTGTGTATGTGTGAGTGTGTGTGCCATGACACATGTGTGGAGATCAGAAGACAACTTTGGAGAGTCAGTTCTATCCTTCTATCCTTCCACCATATGAGTCCCAGGGACTGAACTTAGGTCCTCAGTCTAGACAGTAAGTGCCTTGCCCACTGAGCCATCTTACCGTCCCTTCATCATTGTTTTTTATTCATTCTCTTTTTGTTTTTTTGTATAAGTTTCATCTTATTTCTCTGTGTCCTGTGACAAACAACAAATGTGTGTGCTGTCTTTAGCTATAAAGAGTTACCGTGAAGCTGTTGGGCAACCAAGAGCAATGGCAATAGTCAATAGTACTGTTTGGGAACCTCTGGAGTCTCCCTAACCAACCACTTGTAGAAAAGTATTCCACATCTAGCACTGAGATTTATGTTTAATAGTCTATGGATTTGGGGAGGAGCATTGTCCACACATGGCAGGCAGGTACCACAACTCACACAATTTTTATTGTATTTTTTAATAAGCTGATAAAATAGTAGGTTTCCATATGACTTTTTCATACACCTTTAGTTTTGGTTGCCCCCCCTTCCCCTTCCACTTCTCTACCCACCCACTGACCCCTGCTTAGACCATCCCATCCCTAGAATTCCCCATTCCACTTTTATGTCTAATATATTCTATCCCTTCTCGTTGAAGGCTACTCCCTGTATTGACCCTTTCCATCTTCCTTGCCTTTGCCAGAACTCAAAGTTAAGCAAACTACCCTAAAATTTAATATCTAGGATCCACATGTAAGGAAAAACATCAGTGGTTTGCCTTTCTGGGCCTACGTTGCTTCACTCAGCATAGTATTTTCGAATTCCACCCATTTTCCTGCAAATTTCATAATTTCATTTTCCTTTACAGCTGAATAAGTAATCAAATGATAATTTTATTATCCATATGTAAACATTTTCATTGACCATTCACCCACTGGTGATATCAAGTTTGGTTGCACTTCCTGGCTATTGTGAATAGAGCCACAATGAACACAGATGTGTAGGTATCTCTGCTGTGAGGCATAAAGTCCTGTAGGGACAGGACAAGAGAGGGTTAGCTAGGTCATATGGCAGTTGTATTTTTATCACTTAATAAAACCACAGAATACTTCATGAAATATTGTGTCATCCTTCTTCAGGAGTCACACTGATATTCTCTGTATCATTCTAATTTAAGTATAAATCTTGAGAAGCAGTTCTGGCAGTTCTATTTTTAACATTTCTGAGGAACCTCCAAAAAATTTTCTCTAATGAATACACCAGTTTACATTCTGAACAACAGTGAATAGGGTTCCTCTTTTTCCACATCCTAACAAGCATTTCTTGTCCTTTGTTTTCTTGATAATAGTCATTCTGATTTGGATAAGATGAACTGTCAAATTAGTTTTCATTTCTTGATGCTAAAGATGCAAATGTCATCCACTATATTTGATCATATTTAGACCCTCTCCCCATTCTGCACCCCTCTTGTTGCCAGATTTCATGTACTCTGTCATACGTATTAAGACTTATATGGTCAAATTTATCTCCCCAAATGTCCCTTGGTGTGCATACATCTGCTGGGACTGGTTAACCTATCTAGTGTTAACTCTTAAAGAAAACCTGCTTTCCATCTGTCAAGAGTTATAAATCACCAATAGTTCCTCAGCTAAGGTTGGGGCTTCTTACCCATTTCCCCAATTCTATGCTAGGATTTTGTCTGGCTTGAGATTGTATGGGTCTTGTGCATGCTGTTACCATTGCTGTGAGTTCATATGAATAATTTCCCAACTATCTGGAAAACTCTGTTTCCTTCTGATCATCCACCACGTCTAACTTTTACAACCTTTCTGCCCCCTCTTCCACAATGGTCTCTGACACTTGGGTGGCAGAGGTTCAATATAGGTGTCTGAATCAGGGATAAGCACTACTCAATTGTGACTTTCTGGGTTAATCATTATCTTTTTCATGAGGAAGCTTTGCTGGTGAGTGTTGAGAGATGCATTAATGTTCATTCCACGCCCTGTTCTGCAATGTTCCCTGAGCCTTAGGTGTGGAGGTTGCATTGTAAATGTACCAGTTAAGGCTGGGCACCTCACAGACATTTATACTGTGCATTTCACCACTTGTAGAACTCTGTGTTATTCTCTAGAGAAGCAAAAAGCTTTTTTGACGAGTGGCAAGAGCTACACTTGTCTGTAAATATAAGGATACACATTTAAAATATGGTAAGAAATTATGTTGGTCTAGGGATGTGACAAAAATAGAATCTTTTTCTAGGATTTATGACTTCTCCAGCCACATGTGCTGGGCTGTGTTTACAGTACCACACCTGAGTTCCTTCCCATTGAGTGGACCATAAGTTGAATAAAAGAGCTGTTGATTAACCCCAAGATAAAATTGCCACTATTGCACCAGTAGATTGTTTGCTGGGCTGGTCATTGTTGTGGTTAATAGATTTTACAACTGGACCAGAGAGTGCCAAGTTCTGGCCTCCCTCTGGCCTCTCTCTGACAGAGGGGCTGAGAATGCAGGGAACTCCCTGAGAGCCCAAGGATCCTGGCTCTGCTTGGTGGTGAGCTTCCCTGAATTGCGCCACACCCATGCCCCTACCTGGGATTTCATGAGGCCCCTCCCAAGGCCTCAGGGCATATCTGGCTTTGGTAGGCTAAGGCTGAGATACTAGCAGACAAACTGAGAGGGTGGACTGCCTCAGAGTGCCCAGATCCTGCCTCCACATGGTGAAGGAAGCCTGAGTGTACCTGACTGGAACCTGAATTGGGCTTCTGTGGGTGCCCCTGAATAGCTGATCTGAAGCCATCAGCTCCCTCCAAATTAAACCTGAGAGAACCTGAACCCTGTACCAACCAGCTTTACATAACCAATAAAGAAAAGGATCTAGGCACCTTGATAATACAAACAGAAGCAAACTTTAATTTAATTCTCATATCAGAATCATAAAAGAAATTCACATGCCAAAATCACAAAAAGGACTAATAAAATGCAAAGCCAAAACACTATGTCCCCACCAAACTCCACCAATCCTGTAGAAGAGTTCTATAAGGAGAACTCCCCCTAGAAATAACCCAGGACACTGCATTTAAAAGAACAATCATAAACATGATCAAGGAATTCAGTGAATTTAAAGAACACATGAACAAACAAATCAAAGAACTAAAAGATAGAGATAAACTTCTGAATGAATTCATGAAAGAGATGGAAACATTGAAGAAAACTCAGGCAGAAAAGAAGAAGGAAGTGCAAAACTCAATAAACCAACTTGAAACAACAGGGAAAAGCCTCACCTCTAGAATGATGAGATTTAAACAGAATATCAACACTGGAGGATAAAGTTGAAGAATTGGACCACTCAAGCAAAGAGTATGGAAAATTTTAAAAAACACACAAATGGAATATGCAAGAGACGTGGGACACCATGAAAAGATCAAATCTACAGATCATAGGAATAGAGAAGGAGAAGAATTTCAGGTAATGGTGTTGACCAGATCCTCAACAGGATCTTAGAAGAGAAATAACTACCATCATCACAAATTCAGCTGAGCCTTATCACTAAACATCATCACAACTGGGCTTGTTGACAGCTGTGCTCATTCATTAAAGGAGGGCCAAGCAGGTTCATTGGACCCTCAATGCATTATCCAGCCAGTCTTCCCAGCCACCTATATGTAATTTGACCCTAATCACACATGGCCTCCTGGATTTGGGGAGGGCTAAAGTATACAACCTGGGAAAGGCTAGTAAGAGAAGGCATGACCCATGTTGGGTAAAGGCTTTCCACTGTGCATACCCTCAGGTCTTATATACATCTCAGCAACCCCTCAGTTATCTCAGAAAGTAAGCTCAATAAATTCATTGGTTCCTCAGTAAAACTTTAGTCAAACATTGGCTTGACACTAGAACCTTGAAAGGGAATAAGCATTGCTTAGCATCCCCAGGAAAAGAAGTCTCACAACAGATGGAAAATTTATTTGTTAATGCTAGCCCCAAGCCCATGTGACCCCTGAGGAACAGGTCCTCAAACGGCCTTAAAAGTAAAAATAAATTGGTTTATCAGGGCCAACTGTATGCCCTTAAACACCCAAAAGGAAAGTATAACCAAATATTAAAGGGGTCAATATAATTTCTTAAGAGTCCATATGCATAGCTAAAGGCTGCATAACAAGCAACAATGCCAGGTAGGAGATACCTTCTTTTGAGTTGTTGGCCAGGG
>NW_008336435.1:317771-318222 GCF_000622305.1 Nannospalax galili
CCAATCTTATCTAAAGGAATATTGACAACTGATTGCTGCTAGATGAGGAACAGCTGACCCTCCTAAAACAAAGACCTCTAGATAGGCTGACTAGATTCAACAGAAGGGGATTGGCTGGGGTGCCAACAACACAACAGACAGTACCAGGGATATCAGAATATAAGGGCTCTGGGTGGGGGAGGGAAGCTATGGGAGGGTGCCAACTGGGAAGTGGGTGTATAGTCTAATAAGATGGTTTGGGATGTTATGTATGATATACACACACACCAAAAAAAAATCAACAAATTTTTTAAATGTATTGTATTTGAAGAGGAAGCATGGAAATTTATGTCATGCTAATTAGTAGAGGTGATAAACATTACCATTGAAATCCACCTGATGACTTCATAGACATACACAGGCACCAAGGGTCCAAGTGCAACCGATTATGACTAGTAATAATCAGATACAG
>NW_008336435.1:318243-319582 GCF_000622305.1 Nannospalax galili
TCTTAATGTCAATTGCATTGAAAATGAATTTTTCTGTATGAAACTGTGTATTTTAATAATGAAATGGAGATCTTTTTTAAAGGTTAAAAACTCATTCAATTTTATGTCTTACAGGGCTTATACTGAGTTCAATATTGTATAATGATATTAATTCAACTGTGAACCTGGAAACTTGCAGCCACTTGTGAAAGAGAGGTATTCTTGCTCTGGAGCATGTTACTGAATATGTTAAATGTGTAGTGAAATGCTTCCTCTAATCATGTAGTTATTAAAAATTTTTTTTAAATGATTAAAAAATAATAATAATAATGAGTAGATGTGAAAAACATTACCATTGAAATCTACCTGATGACTTTATATCCATGCTCAGATGCCAAGGAGCTCAGAAAGTAACCGACTGTCACTAGTAATAATCAAGTATATAGAGATTAGAAACGCATGTGCAAACATTTTAATGTCAATTGCATTGAAAATGAATTTTCTGTATGAAACTGCATATTTTAATAATGAAATGGAGATCTTTTTTAAAGGTTAAAACCTCATTTAATTTTCTGTTTTACAGGGTTTATACTGCGTACAATATTGTATAACTGTAACAATTCAACTGTAAACCTAAAATTTTACAGCTTATTTTGAAAAAGATGCATCTTAACTCAGAAAACTGTTATTGAATATGTCAATGCTGTTGTAATCAAATGCTTCTTCTAGGTATGTGGTTATTAAATAAATAATTAACTGGAAAAAAAGAAAATGAGAATGTAAAAGATGTTAAAAGGTTATGGGAATGGAGATATTTTCCAAAATAGAAAGAAGAAATGAGAAAGCCTAAGCAAGTGATAATGGTCTGTTTTGGTTTGTTATGATATATAAAGGATGAGACAAAATAATATACACATAATCTTAAAATGTCTATGGTCATAGCTTAGTCAACTAGTTTAAGGAAAAAATAAATATCTAGTCAAAGTTTATCTGAAAATATTTGGTTTTTTTACCCAAGCCTTATCTACATAGCACATAATAGTTAAAAGTACCAGATGGTGGAGCTAACCTTATTGGATGTTTAACAACCATAGTTTGAGGCCTATACTAATGTGATCAGAGGGACTTAAAGGACAGTTTTTGCTCCTTGCGCTCCAAGGTCCACTAAGTTCCTGGGGACTATGGAACATCTCTCAAAATGTCCTGTAACTGTGGTGAGCCGCCTGTCCTCTTGTTCAGGGAGGCCATGGAGACCCCACCAGATGGACTTGAACCAGGGTCCAGTCTACAAGAGAAGGGTCACCTCAGAGAAAACATCTCATTCATGCTTCCAATTGAAGCCGGACATGGTGGAGCAGGA
>NW_008336435.1:325087-326519 GCF_000622305.1 Nannospalax galili
TTTCCTTATTTGGGGCCCGTTTCTTTTTTCGTGCACCTAACCTCTCACTGCGTTCAGTTTCTGACATGCTATCCTGGACTTCCTCAAGAACATTTCGACTTTCCGCCACAATGGCCTGGCATGTTTTATACAACAAAACTATAAGTGCTCCCAGAATGATAACCAAGGCCTCAAAGCTACCTTTCCAAAGCGGAAACAGGTTCAAGCCAAAGTCCAGAAAAAACATACCTCTCTGAACGTCCTTACCTGCAGTTCTGAATCCTCCTTGAACTCAAGGGGTCTCCGATGGTGCTGACGATGGTTTGGTTGAATTCCCGGGTCTCAGCACCAGTTGTCCTGCGCTATCGTCTCGCCAGCAAGAACGATGCGGCACACTAAGGATCCTTCTGCAGAAAAGCTTTTATGCATCTTGAGAGGGAGAGCATAAGCTTACAGGGCGAAGACCCCGAATGTCGGAAACTCAGCCCTTATATAGGTTAGTAAGCCCGTCTTGGACGTGGCAACTCTTGATTGGTCGCAAACTCATCAGCCCATATCACGCCACGAGGTAGGCAGAGATTAGAAGGTGGAAAATTACTTCGGGCATGCGTACTGACTTATTTACTGCTCAGCATGAACCGGATGTGAGCGCCATCTTGTAATGGCGTCTGCAGGGACGGCAGGCGGCTCCCCACAGTCCTCTTGTTCAGGGAGGACATGGAGACCCCACAAGATGGACTTGAAACAGTGTCGAGTCTAGAAAAAGGAGGGTCAACTCAGAAGAAACATCTCATTCATACTTCCAAGTGAAGCCAGACATAGTCAAGCAGGACCTTTAACTTATCTTCACATAGATGGAACTGGTAAAAGAAAGGAGCCAGGAGCTCCTCCCAAGTCCATGTGACCCCGGAGGAACATATCTTCAAATGACCTTAAGTGCAAAAATCAATTGATGAGTCTAGAAAAAGGAGGGTCAACTCAGAAGAAACATCTCATTCATACTTCCAAGTGAAGCCAGACATAGTCAAGCAGGACCTTTAACTTATCTTCACATAGATGGAACTGGTAAAAGAAAGGAGCCAGGAGCTCCTCCCAAGTCCATGTGACCCCGGAGGAACATATCTTCAAATGACCTTAAGTGCAAAAATAAATTGATTTATTTAGGCCAACTGTATGCTATTAAACACCCAAGAGGAAAGTATAACCAAAGAGTAAAGTCATCAGTATATTTCTTCGAGAGTTCAAGGGATTACCTTTCCCAGACATTAGGCCTAAGTCTATATAAAAAGTTATTTAGATAATTATTTCTCATTGATGATTTTGTTCCTAACCAGAAAGTGTTGCTCAGATGTAAGACTTCAAATCTTGGTCTCCAATCCTGTAGTGCTCACCTGTAGCTAATGGAGACAATCAACTATTGTTCTAAAATGATGGATAAATTTGTTTTCTCCCC
>NW_008336435.1:326670-348872 GCF_000622305.1 Nannospalax galili
GATGCTTTTGGAAGCCCTTGTCAAGAAATTCCAATGGACTCTCATATGAACATTTGACAATTGCCCTGTTCTGACTTTTTTTCTAGTTCCCTGTCTATAAGTTGTAATGCTAATTACTCTTGCCTTTACTTCTCCTTCACATCTCCTATTTAGGATTCAAAGACTCTTTTCCTCTTTGAGATAAGAGTTATTCAATTTGGGAGTCTTTTAGATAGACCCACTGAAGGGTTACCCCAGTTGCCTCACCCTGCATCCCTGTTCAGCATGGAAGAAGCCAGAGCTGTCTGCATCCCAATTCCCTATTAGCAATTTGGGTAACCTCTTCAGAGGATGGTGTGATAAGAATAGGAGGTAAGAATTTGCTAGGCATTAGGGTAACAAGACCCTGAAGCCAAGATCTCAGTTTCTTGGCTAAACCTCACGATGTCCTTGGGCCTCCTAGCAACCTACTCCATTCCAAAGTCCAACAATGTCAAAAATATTTGGAAGCTTTTATCTAATCCTTAAAAGATTTTAGGGTCATCTCTTCAGAGAGGGGAATGTTAGAGTAGCCAAATGCGCCATTAAAAAATTAAATAAATCAAAGAAGAAAGAGTACATGAAGTTATCAGAAAAAAAAGTGATGAGGAGATATGGGAGGAGTTGGAGGGGAGGGAGTGGGCATGGATTTGATCAAAACACCTTATATCCATGTATGAAATTCTCGATAAATTATTTATTTTAAAAAATTAGGTGGTGCATGCCTTTAGTCCCAGCACTTGGTAGGCAGAGGCAGGTGGATCTCTGTAAGTTCAAGGCCAGCTGGTCTACATAGTGAGTTCCAAGACAGCTGGGGTTACAGGGAAACCCTGTCTCAAAAAGACCTAAATAAATAAATAAATAAATAAATAAATAGATTTTACAACTGGATGGGATTATTGATTGTTTTTTCTCCTTTGGCCATTTGCATAGACTCTTCTGATAATATGGGAACTAGTGTTTGGGGAGAAGGCTTCCAGATCAGATCCAGATCTATTGTACCAAGTCCGGTAAGTTCTGAGAGATCATCAAGGGCTGTGGTAATAACCTGTGTTATTTTGAAAGACTCTTGGACTACCCTGGTCAACAACTTGAGAGGAGGTTTCTCCTGTCTCCATTGTGTTTCTTGTTGTATAGCCATACACATGTACTCAAGTACAGATATTGTATGTGTATTTTTCAGTAGACTTTGGAACTAATACATTTCCCTCTGGCTTTTCATACACCTAGGCATTATTTATGTCTCCTCTCTCTGCCCTTGTATAACTCTCCCTCTTCCCACCCCAGTTTTTCTCCATTTAGACTGATGTTGACTGTGTCTTTTTTGTATGTAGCCTGAATTATGTTGAGCTATGTTCCCTTCAGTCCAATTCCCTCTAGGACTTTATTATGAATGCACATTGGATTTTGTCAAATTCCTTTTCTGTATCTATTTAAATGATCATATGATTTTTGTCTTTAAACCCATTTATATGACATACTCATTTTTGACTTGCATATTGAACCATTCCTGCATCTCTGGAATAAGTCAACTTGAACATGGTGTTATTTTTGATACAGGGTCTCCCTGTAGTCCCAGGTGGCCTGGAATTTGCTATTTAGATCAAGATGGCCTCAATCTCACAGAGATATGCCTGCCTCTGCCTCCAGAGTTCTAGGATTAAATACCTTAACTACCATACCCAGCTATGGGTATTCTTTTTGACATCCTGCCACTTTGTCTATATGTGATCTTCAAGTATTTTGTTGAGAATTTTTGCATGTGTTAATTAGGGATATGGGCCTATAGTTTTGTTGTTTTTGTTGTGTCTTTACCTGGTTTTGGTATTAGAGTAATACTGGAATCATAGAGGGAATTAGAGATTTCTTTCTCTGTTTCTAAGTTTTGAATAGTTTAAGAATTATTGACTGTATGTCTTTGAAGGTCTTGTAAAATTCTTCCATGAATCCATCTGGACCTGTGCTTTTTTAAGTCAGGAGATTTTGTACTACTGTTTCAATTTCCCTGTTTGGTTATAGGTCTTTTTAAGTTTTTGGTTTCTTCTTGGTTTAACTTCGGTGGGTCCATTGAATTTAGAAATTTTTACATTTCTTTTAGAATTTTTAATTTAGTAGAGCATAGGTTTTTAAGGTAGTCCCTTATAATATTCTGGATCTCTTTGGTGTCTGTTGTGATATTCTTCTTTCTGTGTCTTGAAGTCCTGTAGTGCTGTTTTTATGAAACTGGGTACACCAGAGTTTGGTACATATATGTTAAGGATTGTAATGTCTTCTTTGTTGATTAGTTCCTTGATCAGAATGCAGAATGCATCTTTATTTCGGCTTGAGTTTTCTTCAATATTTCTACCTCTTTTGTGAATTCATTTTACAAGTCCTGAATTATTTGTCATTTTCGTTTCATTTGGCTACATATTTGTATTTTCTTGAGCTTCAGTATTAAGCTTATCCCAATTCTTTGAATTGTATTTTCTTTAAAATTCTTTGGTCGTGTTTATGATTGCTCTTTTAAGTTCTGTGCCCTGGAATTCCACTGGATAGTTCTCATTTTTAGAACACTTCTGTAAGACTGGTGGAATTGATGGGATAATTTATCTTGGTTTTTCATATCATTTGTGTTTTTAAGCTGTAATATGCACATATGAACTTCTTTTGTTGGTTGTGTGTCTGATATGAAATTCCAGCCTGCCTTTGTTGAGTTGAAGTTTGGTCTTACTTTTATTGTTCTTGTAGCTTGGTTGCTTTCTGATCAGTGTGAATAGTTAGTTGGTCTATGTTTCAGGTTCTCATTTTTGATTTTCTATTGAAGGATGGGAATGGTTCCAGGCAGGCTAGTCTGAGCTCTCCAGCAGCATGAATAGTCCTAGTCCTGAAGCAGGATGATGACAACCAAGAGGGTGGGTTCTGACCAGCTAAGCAAGGTAGATGTGAGCCCTGGAACTGTGGGGACAAGTCAGTCCCAGAGCAGAATGATTATAACTGAATGCACCGGTGTGTCCTGAGTAACTAAGCAATGTTGTGACCCGGATGTTCCTCTGATAAGCCATGGTCTCACCTCCTTCCCACTCTCTGTGGAAGGAGTCAAGTCATTAGGGGGTGGAGCCACTGCCATATTGGAGTGCTGGTGAACACCCAAGCAAGACTCTGGGGTTGGAGACAGATGGAAAGAAAAAGCCTATAAGAATCTGTGTTTTTGTAAGCCACCCCCTCAGAAATGTCATATAAACTATGCAAAATTCAAATAAGATATCTTATGTTGGTTTTAACCCTGGGGTCCCAGAGGGAATGGCCAAGTCTCCCAAGAAGGGAGGTAAAAGGAAAAAAATTAGTGAAACAAAGGCAGACGTGAGCCCTAGAGCAGCATGAACAGGCTTATTTCCAGAGGAGGAAGATGGTGAAAGAGTGGCTAAACAATTTTAATGTATTTATTAGCCATTTCTGTTTCTTCTTTTGAGAATTCTCTGTTCAGTTTTATAGACTATTTTTTACCTGAGTTGTTTGGATTTTTCTTATCCGTATGTTCTAGACATTAGTCCTCTTTCAGGTGTATAGCTGCCAATGCTTTTCTCCCATTCTGTAAGTTACTTGTTCATGCTTAAGTTTCCTTTGCTGTAAAGAAGCTCTTTAATTTCATGATGTCCCACTTGTCAATTGTTGGCCTTATTCCCAGAAAGTCTTTACCTATGCCTACATCTTTAAGCATGCTCTCTACTTTATCCTCTAGACGTTTCAGGTCTAACATTGAAGTCTTTGATCCATTTGGAATTGGTTTTTGTGTAGGGTGAGATAAGAATCAATGTCATTCTTCCATATGTAGATACCCCATTTTTCCTGCACTATTTGTTAAAGAACTAATCTTTACTCTAATGTATATTTTTGTTTTCTTTATCAAAACTCAGGTGGCTGTAGTTGCATTGTCTGATGTCTGGGTCCTCTGCTCTAGTCCATTGATGCATGTGTATATATTTGTACTACTATCATGATATATTTATTACTATCTCACTGTAGTATAACTTGAGGTCAGGTATGGTGATACCTCCAGCAATATTCATTTTGCTTAGAACTGCTTTGGCTAACCAGGCACTTTGTGTTTTCATATAATCTTAAAGATGTTTTCTATTTCTGTGAAGAAATGAGTTGTCATGTTTATTGGTATTATACTGAATTTCATGATATTTTTAAATTTTTTATTTTGTGTTTACATGTGTGCGTGCACACACACACGCACACATGCTGAGGTTAGAGGAACTCCTTTTAGGAGTCAGTTCTCTTCTTACATTATGTGTGTTCTGGGGATCGAACTCTGGTTCATCAGGCTGGTAGCAGGTGCCTTTACTGGCTCAGCCATTTCACTGCCCCATTTTCACATTACTAGTCATGCCAATCTGTGAGCATAGGTGGTCTTTCCATATTCTAATGCTTTCTTCAATCTCTTTTTCCCATATTCTGCAATGTTCTTTGTAGAGGTCCTTCTTTTTAACTCATCCTTTAAATTTCTTTTTCACATAATGTATTCTGCAATAAAAACTGTTATACAAAAAGCATTATTTACAATGGCTGAAAATAACAATAAAGAAAATATCTGAGCACAATATAAAAAATTGAAATAACTGTCTATTCCCAGGTCATAAAATTCCCATGATACATTTTTGAAATAACTATTCATCATTCAGAAGGAGCACTAAGAAATAGTAGTTTAAGAGAACCTTAAATTTAACCTGTTTACACTTGAATTGCTACTGTATCAAGAAAGGAATGTTCCACATTGAATTTACTAGCACACATCAATTTATTCATGAAACATCTATTCTCCTATGAAATATGGTTCATTTTACTTTCACTTTTGCACAACAACCTTAAGAGGATTTCTTCCTAGATACAAACAATAAAGAAAGTTTGCAAGATTAGATTTTCACTAACATTTGTAATCTATGCTAAATTATATTTATGAACCCAAATCAACAAAGGATGTGATAATAAAATTTTTAAAGGAAGGCACTTCCTAAGAAATATACTATGTGCTTCCCTTACTTTGGTTTTTTTTTTTTTTTTTTAGAGAATTCCTTTATTTTAAAATTCGATATTTTGTGCCTCAGTTGAGGCTCCTTCTTCCCAGGTCTATCAAGTTGACAACTGAAGCTATCCAGCACAGGGAGTGTTTTCATTTCTCAAACTTCTGTCAATCATTTGTTCTTAATTTATTCAAGACAACCTGTACTATTCTTTATATTTTTTATATCAATTAATTTAGAAAACCCATATGTCTTTTAAAATAAAACTTTTAAAGCAGGAATGGTGGTATATGCCTATAATCCCAGCACTTGGAAGGGTAAGGAAGAAAGACTAGGAGTTAAAATATCCTTCTGAGCTACATCATGAGCCGAGGCCAGCCTGTACTACATGAGCCTCTACCTCAAAAAATAAATAAGTAAATAAAGTAATATTTTGTCTAGCTTTGCTTCTTAGTGAAGGTGAATACATATCTAAAATATGTTTTCTTTCTGTATCAGGCATGGAAATATTTTAATAATCATAAATTACTCATGGATTACCCCACATTTTTCCCTCAGAGTTTTTTTGACTTATTGTGCTATCAAAATGTAAGCTAGATTATATTTTTAATATTTTAAATGTCAATTACATAAAATAAATTCAAGATAGATAAGTGTCAGGAGTTTACCAAGTAACTCACTTTTACTATACATAGGACGGACAAGTTGGCATCTGATAATCACCCACTATATATCAAGGCGGCCGAGGGCTCATATTCATTCACTTAAAATTCCCAACATGCCTCTCTAAAGAAGTTATTAATCACCATTTTCGTCAGAGGAGAAACAAAGAGTCTAAATACTGTATGAGAAGTCATGTTACTACTACATGATAAAACTGTTTTTCCAACAAATACTGTTACTCTCTAAAGACATGTCCCACCAAGCCTACGTGCTGGTTGCTATGAGATTTACTCTTAGAAACGACAAGAGTTAGCATTCTTTTCTATTCATGCTCTAAGTCCAGAAAATAGATACCTTGAGCACAAAGCCACACTGCAGAAAGTCTCCTTGCAGACCAAACTGTTAACTCATTTATTCTGTGGTTCAAGTTAGACAATGATAGTATATCCTTCACTTAAGAAAATAGTCTACCTCAGTGTGGTAAGAACATCCTTTAAAACAATCCTTTTAGAAGTCATCTGTTTTTCAGATTATTTACATGCTATAATATGAAATGCTAAAGTGGGTCACTAAAATATGGTTCAAAATTTACAACTGTGGGTTGAGACTTTAGCAAACCCCCTGAGAGTGCAAGGATCTGGCCTTTGCATGGTGGTGAGCTTCTCCAAATCCCACTATTCTCGAAACCATTTATTGGGACCATGTGAGGGCCCTCCAAACTGGCCAGGGCTACACCTCTCCGCTCTACAGTAGGGCCTAAGACCTTAGCCTACTGCCTGAGATACCTAAATCAGGCCTCCCCTTAGTAAACTTCCAAAATTGTGCTGTGAGTGTCCACTAGAAGGAGTTCAAGCATTAGAAGAAAGTCTGCATGTACCTGACTGGAGCCTGACTTGGGACTCTGTGGGACCTCCTAAGTAGATGATCTGAAGTCATCAGTTTCCTCCAATATAAGATCTGAGAGAATCTGAAACCTAAACTAACTAGCTTTACATATCCAATGAGAAAATAACCAAGGCACACCAATAATGCAAACAGAAGCAGACTTCAACTCAATAAAGGAAGGCTTGGGTATCATACCAGAATAGTAAACAACAAAAGAAGTCCACATGCCAAAATTACAATGGAAAAATATTAATATTGAAAACAAAAACAGTATGTTCCCACCAAACCCCATCAGTCCTATAGAAGAGTTCAACAAAAAGAACTCCCTATAGATAACCAAGGACACAGAATTTAAAAGCACAACCCTAAACATAATCACTGAATTCAATGAATTTAAAGAACACATGAACAAAAAATAAATAAATAAAAGAAGATACGTATAAACTCCTGACTGAATTCACAAAAGAAATAGAAATATTGAAGAAAACTCAGGCTGAAATGAAGAGGGAAGTAAAAAACTCAATAAGCCAACTTGAAACAATAGGAAAAATTCTCATGGTTAGAATGAATGAAGTGGAAAACAGAATATCAACACTGGATGATAAAATTGAAGAACTGGACCACTCATGCAAAGATTATGAAAACTTGTTTTAAAAAAGGAACGCAATTTGTAGGAAATGTGGGACAGCATAAAAAGACCAACTGTACATATCATAGACATAGAGGGAGAAAAATTTCTTGTTAATGGTGTTGACAAGATCTTAAACAGGATTGTAGGAGACAATTTCCCCAAATTCAGGAAAGACATCCCCATATAAAAACAAGAAGCACACAGAACACCAAGTAGATAGGACCAGCAAAGAAGCTCACAATGGCATAGCATAGTAAAAACACTAAACATACAGAACAAAGAAGGCTAAAAGCTGCAAAATAAAAAGGATAACTCACATATAGAGGAAAATCCATCAGAATTACAGCTGACTACCAATACAAAGAATGTAGAAAGGAATAACTAGACCCCAGAACAACAGAAAGAAACTAAATGAATGTATAATTGTGGAAACACAAAATTAGACAAAGAATGCAAATATTAATCAAAATGATGGCAACCAATACACATCTTTCAATAATAACTTCAAATATCAACAGACTGAATTCTCCAGTCAAAAGAAGCAGGTTAGTTGAATGGATTGAGAAACAAAATCCATCTTTTTGTTGTCTACTAGAAATCCATCTCACCTTCAAGGACAAGTACTACCTTAAGGTGAAAGGATAAAAAGAATATTCCAAGCAAATGGCACTAAGAAACAAGCAGTGGGCTGCAATTCTAATATCTGACAAAATAGACTTCAAGGTAAAACTAATCAGAAGACATAGGAGGGTCACTTCATTCTGATCAAAGGAACAATTAACCAATATGATATTACAATCCTTAACATATATGCACCAAATTCTGGTGCACCCAAATTCATAAAAACAATACTACAGGACTTTAAGACACAGATTAACTCCAACTCAGTAATAATAGGGGACTTCAATACCTCACTATCTCCATTAGATAGGTCAACTGGACAAAGACTAAACAGAGTGATGTCTGAATTAAATGATAGCATACATCAAATGGACCTAACAGACATCTTTTGAATATTCCACCCAAGCACCAAAGAATATACTTTCTACTCAGCACCCCATGAAACTTTTTCAAAAATTGACCACATTCTTGGCCACAAAACAAACCTCAACAAATACAAAAAAATTTAATAATTCCATGCATTCTATCGGACCACAATGCAATAAAGCTTAAAACCAACACCAGAGGAAGAGCTAGTGACTGTATAAATTCATGGCGATCAAACAACACATATCTGAATGATGAGCGGGTCAAAGGAGAAATTAAGAAAGAAATAAAAGTATTGCAATAATTAAATGAAAAGGAAAATACAATACAGCAAAACTTCTGGGACACTTTAAAAGCAGTCCTAAGAGAGAAGTTTATAGCTCTAAGTGCCTACGATTTAAAAAGTCAGAAAGAGGGGCTGGAGAGATGGCTCAGGGGTTAAGAACACTGGTTTTTCTTGCAGAAGACCATGGTTTGAATCCCAGCACCCACACGGCAGCTAACAATTATCCGTAACTCCAGTTCCAGGGGATCTGAAGGCCTTTTCTGTCCTCCGCGGGCATTGCAGGACATGGGTGCACTTACCTACATGCAGGCAATGCACTCCTACACATAAAACAAAAATAATAAAATATTTTTTAAAAAATTCAGAAAGACCACAAATAAATGACTTAACATTGCAACTCAAGACTCTGGAAAGGCAACAACAATTAAACCTAAACCCAGCACATGAGAATAAATAACAAAAATCAGAGCAGAAATTAATGAATCAATGAATCTAAGAGCTGATTCTTTGAAAACCTAAACAAGATAGACAGACCCTTAGCCTAGTTAACCAAAAGAATAATAGAGCAAATCAAAATCAACAAAATCAAAGATGAAGGGGAATTATCACAACAAACACCCCTAAAAACCCAGAAAATTATAAGGGAATACATTTAAAATCTATATTCTCTTAAGTTTGAAAATCTAAAAGAAATGGATGGATATCTAAAATCATGGGAACCACCAAAGCTAAACCAAGAAGAGATACAACAGTTTAAACAGACAATAATATAAAAAGAAATGAAAATAGCAATGCAAAACCTCCCAACAAAAAAAACCAAGGCCTAAATATATTTACAGCAGAATTCTACCACATATTTAAAGAAGATCTATATTAATTTATTCAAAAAGATAGAAGCAGAGAGAGAGCTCCCAAATTCCCTCTAAGATACTGGTATCACTCTAATGCCAAAATCATGTAAAGATACAACCAAAAAAGAAAACTATTGACCCCATATCATTAACTGAACATAGATGCAAAAATTCTCAACAAAATATTTGCAAACTGCATACAGACAAACATCAAAAAGATCATCCACCATGATCAAGTAGGCTTTATTCTAGAGATGCAGGGGTGTTTCAATACACACAAGTCATTAAATGTCATAAATTATATAATATAAATGAACTCAAAGACAAAAATAACATGGTCATCTCAATAGATGCAGAGAAGGCCTTTGACAAAATTCAGCATGCATTCATAACAAAGTCCTAAAGGGAACTTGACTGAAGGGAACATAACTCAATGTAAAGCTATATACAACAAACCTACCATCAAGATCATTCTAAATGGAGAAAAACTAGAAGCATTCCCATTAAAATCAGAAGCCAGGCAAGGTTGTCCACTATCTCTCCTCCTTTTCAACATAGTGCGTGAAACTCTTTCTAGAGCAATAAGACAAGAGAAGGAAATTAAAGGAGTACAAATTGGAAAAAAAAGAGGTCAAATTATCTCTTTTTGCAAATCATATGATATGATACCTAAGAGATCCCAAAAATTTTACCAGAAAACACCTAGAACTGATTGACGCTTTCAGTAAAGTGGCAAGTTACAAAATTAATCTGCAAACATCAGTATAGTCTTTCTATACACCAGTAATAAGCAATCAGAGAAAGAATACAGGGAAGCAACCCCATTCACTATAGCCTCAAAAAAAAATTCTCAGAATAAACCTGACCAAAAACATCAAAGATCTCTACAATGAAAATTTTAAATCTTTAAAGAAAGAGATTAAGGAAGACACCAGGAGATGGAAGGACCGCCCATGCTCATGGATTAGAAGAATTAATATTGTGAAAATGACCATCCTACCAAAAGCAATCTATAGATTCAATGGAATCCCAATCAAAATCTACATGACATACTTCACAGAATTAGAAAAAAATCCTTATATTAATATGGAAGCCCAAAAGACCCCAGAGAGCCAAAGCAACCCTGAGCACAAAGAGCAACACTGGGGAGATTACTGTACCAGATTTCAAACTATACAACACAGCTATAGTCATAAAAACCTCATGGTACTGGCACCCATAATAGACCCATAAATCAATGGAGCATCATTGAAGACCCAAATATGAGTACACACAATTTTAGCCTCTTGTTATTTGACAAAGGTACCAAGAACACACAATGGAGGAAAGACAGCCTTTTCAACACATGGTGCTAGAAAAACTGGATCTCTACCTGTAGAAGAATGAAACTAGATCCTTATGTTTCACTTTGCACAAAGGTCAACTCCAAATGGATCAAAGACCTCGATGTGAAACTCAAAACTCTGAAACTGTTAGAAGAAAGCATTGGTAGTAACCTACAGGATATAGGCTTAGAAAAGGACTTTCTAAGTCAGATACCAATTGCTCAGGAATTAAAGTCAACAATCAACAAGTGGGACTTCATTAAACTAAAAAGCTTCTGTACAGCAAAAGAAACAATCAAGAAAATGAAGAGAAAACCCAGAGTGGGAAAAAATATTTGCTGGTGACACATCTGACAGAGGTTTAACATCCAAAATATATAAAGAACTCAAAAAACAAAAAAATCAAGAAAATAAATGACTCAGTTAAAAGATAGGCTAATGCACATGCCTTTAGTCCCAGCACTTGGGAGGCAGAGGCAGGAGGATCTCTGTGATTTCAAGGCCAGCCTGGCCTACAACATAGTGAGTTCCAGGCCAGCTGGGGCTACAAGGGCTACCCTGTCTTAAAAGAATGAAGAAGAAGAAGAAGAAGAAGAAGAAGAAGAAGAAGAAGAAGAAGAAGAAGAAGAAGAAGAAGAAGAAGAGGAGGAGGAGGAGGAGGAGGAGGAGGAGGAGGAAGAAGGAGAAGGAGAAGAAGAAGGGGGGGGGAAGAGGAGGAGGAGGAAAGGCTAAGTATCTGAACAGAGTTCTTAAAAGAAGAAATAAAGATGACTAAGAAACATCTTAAAAATTGTTCGACATCGTTAATAATTAGGGAAATGCTGATTAAAACCATCTTGAGATTTCATCTTACCCCAGTCAGACTGACTAAGATCAAGAGAACAAGTGATAAAAAATGCTGGCAAGGATGTGCAAAAAGGGGAACGCTCATTCACTGCTGGTGGAATTGCAAACTCTTGCAACCCCTATGGAAAGCAGTGTGGAAAACTCTTAAAAATATAAAAATTAACCTACTATATGACCCAGTTATACCACTCTTTGGCATATAGCCAAGGGGCTCATCCTATTGAGTAAATACTTGTACAACCATGTTTGTTGCTGCTGTTTTCACAATCACTAAGAAATGGAAGCAATCTAAGTGTCCCTCAACTGATCAGTGGTTAATGAAAGTGTGGTACATTTACACAATGGAGTTCTACTCAACAGTAAAGAAAGATGAAATAATGAAATTTTCAGGTAAATGGATGGATCTAGAAACTGTTATACTAAGTGAAGTAACACAGACTCAGAAAAACAAAAGACTTAAGTTCTCCCTCATTTGTGGATCCTAACACCAAATCCTTGTAAATGAGTACATATCTGGATATAACTGCAGGAACCAGGAAAATGGAAGGGAACCAGGGAGGTAAAGGGAAAGAAAGAACCCAAGAGAGAAGAATAATAGGAAACAGGTGTTACTAAGGGAGAAATGTGTAAAAGGGGGGTTATTAAATGGGAGGGAGTAGCTATACAAAGAAATATGGGAATAAAGGGGAAGAAGGGACTCAAAAGAGGAGGGACCATAGCAGAGAGAAATTATCAAGGGAGAAATGGGGAGAATGGGGACACTTTAAATGGGAAGGGCAGGGAGGGAGGATAAGACATGGAGAGAAAGGGGAAATATAAATAGTACCCAGCTAGTATAAAAAAATGAGAGGGAATTGTATTAGTCCAAAAACCTACTGAAAAATTACACATACAATATCCATACATGAGTCCATGAGTATATCTGAAGACTACATAAGAAACAGTGCCAGACAGGAGACACCGTCCTTCGAGTTGCTGGCCAGGGTAGTCCAAGAGACACACAAAATTACACTGGCCATAGTTCTAGATGGCCTCCCAGAACTTGATGGTAAGACCCTATTGCTGAAGACAAGACATACTTTGGACACAGGATTTGGAGCAATGGAGCAGGAACTGACCTGGAAGCCACCTTTCTTGAAAGCTAGCTCTAATAAATTTGGAGAGTACTGTGTAAGCTGCTAAGGGAGAACATCATTTGATGGTCCAATCCCAGCTTCAAGGCCTTAAAACCACATCAATGACCAGCATGGCAAACAACATTGGTGCAGTAGAGGCGCTTTTATCTTGGAAGTAATCAACAGCTACCTAATTGGACTTAAAGCCCATTCAATGGGAGGAAACTCACGTGTGGTACTGTAAACCTAGCCAAATACACATAGCTGGAGAGGTCATACATCTTAAGAGAGCACTCCAAGGCTATCATATCCCTAGACAAATATAATTTCTTACAAAATTATATGTGAAAAATATGGATCCTTAAATTTATACACAAGTATTCCAGTCATCACCCATCAAAGAACCTTCTTTTTCAAGAGACAGAGATTGTTACAGAGTTCTACAACTGGTCACACACAGAGATTGTGAATTGTCCAAGTCTAAGTTGCACATCCAGGTTGAAACCTCTACACCTCAGGCTCATGGAACATACAAAAAGGGTTGAAGAGAACACAAATGCATCTTCCAACTCATCAGTGAAGCTCCCTTATCCAACAGAGTGTCAGGAATGCAAAATGTCAAATGACCAAAACATACAGAACAAGAATCTTCAGAGTGTGGGTCCTTTGACAGGATTCCTATATTAAAATCCAACCACCCAGCACTCAGGGACCATTGTGGAAGGGGGGCATGAAGATTGTAAGAGCCAGGGAAGAGTTGCATGACTTTATGGAACTAGTCCTACAGACTCCTGGAACCCTTCTCATACAAGCCTAAAGCAATGGTGCCAGCATGCACAAGACCATGCAAAATTAAGCAGACAAAAACCCTGCTCGGAACTGTGGAAATGAACAGCTGGCCTCAATCTTAGCCGAAGAATTATTGGCAGCTGATTACTGCTGGGTGAGGAAGAGCTGATCTTCTTAAAGGGAGGGACCCTAGAGGCTGACTAGATCCCAAGGGATGAATTTGCACTGAGGGACATGATAGGCCTAACACAAATGACAGAACATATAAACTCTGGTGAAGGGGCAGGGCTTATGGGATGGTGCCAAAGGGGAAGCGGGTATAAAGATGATTTTCTATATGAAATACAAAAAAATTCAATAAAAATTTTTTAATTAAAAAAATAAAATGAGGAAAAGAGCACTCATTTCCCTATGCTAAAAAAGTGCTAAATAAATTTATAAAATAGAAATTTCATTAGAGATGATGTAGATTAAGCTTTTTTCCAGCATATATTCTGAGAAAAATCTAGGAACACAGTGAAGCACTACAAAGAAAGCAAATGAATGAGTGTAGACAAATGGCACAGGAGACTTGGCTGTATCTGCTCCAACTCAAGAAACCAAAGGAAAGGTTTTTTACATGAAACAGTCATATTAACTTATTTGAAATGTAGGGGTAAATGATGCCTATGATTATTCAATAAATTATGATTCCAGCTTGTTTCATAGGCTCTGTGAAAGAATAGGTCAGGTGAAATGATGAGAAGGCCACTAAGGCCAAAATAAAGTGAGCAGAAAGGAGAAAATCAATGAGACACTGCAGCAATATAATAAAACTAAAATTTTGTGCTTGAGCCAATAAATTAAATAATCAACATCAAACAGACAGGAACATGATATAGAACACCAGTTCTCAATTGCAAGCCCACAGGACAGCAACATCAGAGTCACATGGACTACTTTACAAATACAGACAAATGATGCTACCTTCACAGAGGCGATTGACAAAATAGGGCCTGGAAATATGTGTTACATAAAATTCTCTAAGTGATTCTCCTGCACAAGCTGATGTGAAAATGATTAATGATGTGAACCAGAGTTTGCCATACCAAAGATGAACAATAAAAATGAGCAGGAAAGTAAGAACTAGAGAGAGAGAGAGGGGGGATACAAATTCTCAATAATACCTTCCCTTGAGAAAGAAAGAAATAGAGAGTAAAGGTATTTTCAGAATATTAAAACTAAAAACTACACATCTGTACACAGGAATACATTTCTTGAACTCTGCAGAAAAATAAGAATACACTGTCTTGGGCTTATTTTATTGAAATTCCTAATTGTCAAGGTGAAACAGTAAAAAATCATACAACTATTTCAAAGAATTAAAAAGTCAAAGTTTTCGGAGCTGGAGAGATGGCTCAGTGGTTAAGAACACTGGTTGTTCTTGCAGAAGACCCAGGTTCGAATCCCAGCACCCACATAGCAGCTAACAACTGTCCGTAACTCCAGTTCCAGGGGATTCGACAGCCTCTTCTGTCCTCGCGGGCACTGTATGACACTGGTGCACTTACCTACATGCAAGCAATACACACATACACATAAACTAAAAATAATAAATAAAAATTTTTTAAGAGTCAAAGTTTTCAACTTCTCTAGAACTGATTTCTAAAATTCAACAAAGCATCATTTTAAAAATTTTGATTAAAATGTTCTTTAATCTAAAATTCATGTGACTAGCTGATATTTGAGCTTTAGGCAAAAGAGATCAAAATATTGTGGGTATATAAAGGCAGGGAAAAAAACTGATCAACTAGAACCCTTTTCTATGAAGAGATGGAAAATTCAGTGATTTAGCAAAACATGCTGAAATGAAAAAAATATAACTTAGAAATTACAAAAATAATGAAATTAAAATTAGAAATACTGGGCTGGAGAGATGGCTCAGTGGTTAAAAACACTTTGTTCTTGCAGAAGACTGGGTTCAAATCCCAGCACCACATGGCAGCTAACAACTGTCCTTAACTCCAGTTCCAGGGGATCCAACAGCCACTTCAGTCCTCCATGGGCACTGCACGACATGGCTGCACTTACCTACATGCAGGCAATACATGCATACACATAAAATAAAAATAATAAAATATTTGAAAAAGAAACAAAAAATGAGAAATACTATATTAATATTTGTGACAAACCAGGTGATTAAAATCATGTGGTATTTTAAAGAGACAAGGAGCTGTGATCTGAGAACAAAACGCATAACAGAAGCAAACTGAAGTAATTATTAAGAAAAATATGTTTCACTAAATATGTTAAGAATATTTAGTGAGGAGGAAGTCATTTCTGGATATATTTATTTGCAGAAAATAATATAAGAAAAATTCAATGGATAAACACTAGTTTTCCTTTTGTATAATGAGAGACTTTTATTTTCTATATTGTCTCAAAATCTAATGAAAAATTTGCATTGGGTATAAGCCAATTAAAAGAATAGCAAATACCAAAGCAAAATTAAAGTTCTTAAGACACTTTCAGTAGTTTAATTAAAGACTTCAGTAGGTATTATTTAATTTATAGTACAAAGATCACTGTTTCTGTTCCACACACCCAGAGGAAAAAAAGTCAGTAAAGCAACAGCAGACTTGACTAGAATTACAGATCAGATGGACTTTTATCCAGCAGCACCAGAGTACACATTGTTCTCATGTAAGTTCAAAACACTCTTCAGGCTAGGTCAAATGTTAAGTCACGAAACAAGTTTGAGATTTAAGAACTTTGAAATCATACCAAGTATTATTTCCAACCATAACAAAATGCCTACAAAATGTGAAAAAAAAATGCCAATTCTACACTATATGGAGATTACTTGATGGTCCCTCACTTGATGTTCTCTATTTTTTAAGGCCTATCAAGTCTAGTTTGTGTTCCCCAAATGATCTTGAGTATGTTCATCCCCTGTGGTGTCTGGTAGGGCAATTGAGTGTCCATTATAGGGTAACTTCCAGGTAAACTCTTTTCATATGTGTATGTATATAAGTTAAGAAACTTATACAGTGGAAGGTTCCATATGGCTTTTTGAAAAGACCTTGAATGTCAGTTATCACACTCCTTACCCCCTTTTCTTCCTTATTATCTCATTCCTAACCCCCATTTAACCCTTCCTATCTGATTATTCCTCTTCCCTCCATTATATCTCTGCATTCCATCTTCTCTCTCATGAATCCCACTCCCCATGATCCCTTATTAATCTTCTGATGTCTATAGATTTTCCAATTGAAATATACCTATCTGAAGAGCCAAATCTAGTATCTGCTTAGGAAGAACATGCAATGTTTGTCTTTCTGCATCTGGGTTACCTCATTTAGGATGATTGTTTCCAGTTGCATCCATTTACCTGAGAATTTTCTAATTTCAATTCTTAACAACTGAATAATATTCAATTGTGTGTATGGTGGTTTGAAAAAAGATCCCCAATAGGCTTTAAGTATTTTAACACTTGGTCCCCAGTATGTGGCACTGTTTGGGAGGGTTATGGAACCTTTAGGAGGTATGGCCATGTTGGAGGAAGCACATTGCTGGAGGCAGGCTTTGAGAATATATAGCTTGCCCACTTCCAGTCTGGCTCTCTCTGATTTCTGAGTCTGCTTGAATATGTGTTCAGCTTTCTGCTCCAGGTCCATCTCTGTCACCATGCCTCCCTGCCATAATAGATGCTAAGTCTCTGAAACTGTAAGCCTTCTGCAAGTTCTTCTGCAAGTTTCCTTGGTCATGGTGCTTTATCACAACAGTGAGGTAACAAATGTAGTATAAATGTACTATATTTTCAGTATCCACTCATCAGTTGATGAACATCTAAGTTGTTTCCATTTCCTGGCTATTGTGAATGAAACAGCAATTAACATGGATGAGCAGGTATCTCTGTAGTAGGATATAATGTCCTTTGGGTATATGACCAAGAGTGGTATAGCTGAATAATGTGCTGCATCAATTTTTAATTTCCTGAGGAACCTCCACACTGATTTCCACAGTGGCTTCCCCAGTCTATACTTCCACCATCAGCACATAAGTGTCCCACTTCCCCAAATCTTTGCCAGTTTAGTCATCATTTGTTTTCTGGATCTTAACTGTTCTGTCTGGGGCAAGATGGAACCTAAGAGTAGTTTTGATTTGGATTTCCCTGATGGCTAAAGATGTCAAATATTCTTTTTAATGTTTCTCAGTCATTTGTGTTTCATTTTCTGAGAACACTGTGTTAAGTTCCTTGCCCTAATTTTTTTTTTTACTTTTTTATTGAATCTTTCCAATTTTCATATGGTATAATTTAATATTATTTAGATCCCTTCCCCTACCTCCACCTCGCCTTATTGTCCCCATCCAGTTTAATGTACATATATATGTATATTATTATATATGTACATGCATATATATGTACATATATATATATATATATATGTGCCTATAGAGTCTAGTTCATGACTCCAAATGTCCTTCAGTATGGGTCCATCCATATTGGAGCCTGGTTAACCTACAAAGAGTCTCATGATTGGATGAGACTCTCTCTACTCCTCCTAGCAGTCATTTGTTGCCACAATTTCCTTAGGTGGGGTTGGAACTTCTTACCTACTTCCTTATGTCTATGGTGGTATTGCTTTTCCTAGCTTGAGCATGTGTGGGACTTGTGCATGATGTCACTAATGCTGTGAATTCATATGAGTAACTGACAAGCTGTCTGGAAAATTATGTTTCCTTGTGATCATCCACCACTTCTGGATTTTAAAATCTTTCTACCTCCTCTTCCATGATGATCCCTGAGCCTCGGGTGGCAGAAGTTTGATATAGGTGTCCTATTCAGGGATAAGCCCTCTGCAATCTCTTGTTCTCTACATTTTGGCCAATTGTGAGTTTCTGTGTTAATCACCATCTGTTTCATAAGGAAATTTTTCTGGTAGATTCATTAATCTATGAGTATAACAAGTCCTTAAAGTCAGTTTAATATAATAACCATTTAGTAGAAAACTAGTATTAGGTTCTCCCCTCTGTCCCGTGACCTTTTAACCTCAGGTTCCCAAGCCTGATTTCAATGCCAGGTATGGGCTCCATCCTAGAAAGAGGACCGTAAATCCAATTAAAGAGTGAGTGGTTGGTTAATCCCACAATATTTTTGCCAATATTGCACCAATAGGCATATCTTACCAGGCCAGTTGTTATTGTAGTTCACAAGACTCCTTGCCCAAATTTTCAACTGAATAGCCTATTATTTTGATGTTTTGTTTTTTTAGTTCTTTCTGTATTCTAAACACCAAATTTCTGTCAGATTTATAGCTAGTAAAGATATTTTCCTATTCTGTAGGCTGCCTCTTCACTCAAATTAAATTTTACAGAAGCTTTTTGGCACATGGTGTTTCATTTGTCAACTGTTGGTCTTAATGCCTTGACTATCAGGGTCCTTTCCTGTGCCTATAACTTCCAAGGTATTAACTATTTTCTCCTCTGTCGGATTCAGAATATCATGTCTTATGTTGAGGTCCTTGATAACATTTGGAGTTGAGTTTTGTACTAGGTGAGAGATAGGGATCTAGCTTCATTCCACTCCATTCCCTTATCCAATTTGACCAGCACTATTTGTTGAACATACTGTCTTTTGTCCAATGTGTATTTCTTACCTTTTTTTAAATCAAAACACAAGTGTCTGTAAGTGTCTGAATTTAAATAAAGATTCTCAGTTCTGTTCCATTGACCAATGTGTCTGTTTTCATGCCAGCATCATGCTGTTTTGTTTCTATAGCTCTATTCTATAACTTGAAATTAGGGATGCTGATACCTTCAGAAGTTCTTTGGTTGTTCAGGGTTGCTTTGGATAGCCTGTTTTGTGTGTCACCATATAAAGTTTGAAATTTTTTTTTTTAATTTCTGTGAGGAATTGTGTTGGAGTTTTAGTGAAGATTGCATTGAATCTGTAGATTCCTTTTGGTAGGATGGTCATTCTCACAATCTTGATCCTCCCAATCCACAGGAAGTCTTTCTTGTTTTCTGGTATCTTCTTCAACTTCTTTCTTCAGTGCCTTAAGGTTTCTATTACACAAGTCTTTCACATCCTTGATTAGATTTATTCCAAGAATTTTTTAGGCTCTCGTGAATGGGATCATCATTTCCCTGGTTTCTTACTCAGTGTGTCTCTTGTTGCTACATAGTAAAGCTACTGTTTGGGGGTGTTTTGTATCCTGTACTCTTCCCAATAGCTAGGACATGGAACTAGCTTACATACCCAGAAACAGATGAGAAGACAAGCAATGTGTGGTTTATATGCACAGTGAAACTCTTTTCAGCTGTAAAGAAAATGAAATCATAATTTACAAGAAAAGAGATGGAACTGGAAATCACTTTAAGTGAAATATGATACACTCCAAAAGATATGGCACGTTTTCTCACACATGCAGAATCTACATTTACATCTATATGTATGTACTTGTATGGGGGTCATGAAAGTAGAAAGTGGACTCCAGGAAGGGAAGAAGAGATCTTAAGGAAACAGGAAGAGGAGAAAAGAGAGCACAGTGGAATAATACATGTCCTGTGAAAGCAGAAGGGGGGTATATGGAAGAATGGGGAGCTCAGCATGCAGAGGAGGAATAAAGGCAAAGTATAATGATGTATATATGAGAAAATGCCACAACAAAGCCTATTAACTCAAAAAATTGAAAAGAATGAAACTAGATCTCAATAAAAGAAACACTGAAAAAATCATAAATATGTAGAAATCAAATGTTACATGCTTGGACAATCAATAGGTTATAGAATAAATCAAAAGAAAAAGAGAAAATTCCTTGAAGTGGAAATAGAGAATACTAAAAACCTCCTGGATGTAATGAAAGGAAGGAAGGCTTAGCGATAATTGTATTAAAAGAAAGAAATGGCTAGCAAGATGACTCTGCAGGTAAGAACACTTTACACAAGCCTGACAACGTGATTTCAGTTCCTGGAACTCACATGTTGGAAGGAAAGAATTGAAATCCTACAGGTTGTCCTCCAACCTCTACATGTGTGCCCCTGCATGCTTGCATCTGTGAATGCACATGCATGCACACACACACACAGACACACACACACACACACACACACTCAATGAGTGAATGTTTTTTAAAGAAGAAAGTTATCAAGTAAGCTATCTGGCTTTAAATTGTAAGGAACTAGAAGAAGAAGAAAAAACTGAGGCAAAAGTTAGCAAAAGTAGAGCTGGAGAGATGGCTTAGTGGTTAAAAGCACTGGCTGCTCTTGCAGAGGGCCCATATTGGGTCCCTAACACCCACATGGCTGCTAACAATCATCTGTAACTCCACTTCAAGGGGATCTGACACCCTCTTCTGACCTCTACAGGCACTGCACAACACTGGTGCACTTACAAACATGCAAGCAATACACTCATACACATAAAATAAAATTTTTTTTTAAGTTAGAAGTATTTAAGATTGGGCAAGAAAGACCATGAAATGGAAGCTAGGAAAACAATAGACATAAATTTATGAAGCTAAGACTTCATTTTATGAAAAGATAAAATAAGGGGAAAATTAAGACAAAGCAAATAAAATAAGTAAAAGAGGTAACATTGCATTTGATAGCACAGATCAAAGTAGCATAAGACACTACCGTGAAGAGTCATATCTGCAAGATGGTGAAGTAGAATGTGCTTGTGCTCACAGAAACAACAATTTGAACAAGCATAACACATGAAAATATCTTCCCAGATGCTAAAAAACACGTGAGAAATTACAGCACCTGTTTGGAACCTACTATTGTTGTCTTGTTAAAAAGTCATGTCAGGCTGCTTCCTGATCATTTTTGACCAGGCCAGCTTGGTGCCTTCCTTGGGCCCCAAGAGCACTGCTTGCCCGGGACCTGGCCCCACCCTCACCTCTCCCTGCTTCCCAGACCTGCACCACTGGCTAACTCTCATGGCGCACTCTCCTGCCCTCAGGCCTCTCTGGGGATAAGTCTACCGTGCAGCACTCCCTGCCTTGACTCCGCCAGCCATGCTCACCCTTCCATCTCCCCCGCTGTTCTCTACTCCTAGCTTGGGCCCTGTGCCATTCCTAGTCTTGGGGCCCCAGACACATGGGGAGCCACTGCTGATTCCTGACCCTGTTCACCCCCACCGGCTTGGTGCCTTCCTTGGGCCCCAGGAGCACTGCCTCTAGACCCGGCCCCGCCCCCACCTCTCTCTGCTTCCTGATCCTGCAACACCCACCAGCATCTTTCTGGGGCTGACAGCCTATTTCTGGGGCTCCAAGGCTTACCTTGCCTCTCCCTGATCCTTTGTATCCAGTACAACCCAGCTACTCAATCCACTCCCTGGGAAATCTTGGGGCTTATTCCCACCCTATCAGCCTTTGAATCCCTACTTGGCACAGCGATGGCCAGGGTCTCAGGTCAGTCCAAAACCCAAGTTCCTGAGGCCAAAATCATTCTTAGAAGATTCCAGAACCAAGTAGAAAGTCTGAAAACTTCTGACCCACATTGGAAGTGGGCCACCGCAGAACTCCTGAAGACAAAATCAGTCCAGCCACATCAATATAAAAACAAAAGAGAGAACCAGAAGCTTAGACGAACCAGCTCTTCATACCCAAAAAGTAAACCACAAAGACACATAAAGTTCAAAAAAAGAAGCAGAACTAAACTTGAAGGCCCGAGTATCACACAAGAGTCAGAAACTACAAAAGAAATTCACATGTCAAAATCACAGAGAAAAAATAATAACATGAAAAACCAAAATAACATAGCCCCACCAAATACCAGTAATCCTCTAGAGGAACACAATGAGAACCCC
>NW_008336435.1:349492-350599 GCF_000622305.1 Nannospalax galili
ACAAAACCAGCCCTTCAGAGAGTTCTGGAAGCAATACAAAGAGCTGAAGAAAGGAATGACTATACCCAAGGGATTGCATAAAGAAATTCATTGAATGTATAACTGTGGAAAAGTACACGTATATCAAGAATGTGAACAGAAACAAAAATGACAGGATTCAATACACATCTTTCATTAATAACTTTAAATATTAACAGACTGAACTCCCCAGTCAAAAGACAGAGACTATATGAATGGATTAAGAAACAAAACCCATCTTTTGTTGACTGCAAGAAACTCATCTCACTTTCAATGACAGGCACTATCTCAAAATGGAAGGATGGAAAAAATATAACAAGCAAATATCACTAAGAAAAAAGCAGGCATAGTAATTCTAATATCCAACAAAATAGACTTTAAACTAAAACTAATTGGAAGAGACAAAGAGGGAAGAGGGCCACTTCATTTTGATCAAAGGAACAATGAGTCAAGAAGATATTACAATCATGAACATATATTCACCAAACTCTGGTGAGCCCAACTTCATAAAAAAATACTACAAGACTTCAAGACCCAAATTAACCCCAACTAATTAATACTAGGGGACTCCAATAAGCCACTATCTCCATTAGATAGGTCAACAGGCCAGAGACTTAACAGAGAGTCATCTGAATTAAATAAAACCATATATCAAATGGGCTTAACAAATATCTACAGACTATTCCACCCAAACACCAAAGGACATACTTTCTACTAAGCACCTCATGGAACTTTCTCCAAAACTGAACATATACTGGGGTACAAAACAAAGCTCAGCAAATACAAAAAGATTGAAATAATTCCATGTGTTCTATCAGACCACAATGCAATAAAACTTACAATCAACACCCGAAGAAGCCAAAATCACCACACGAACACATGGAGATTAAACAACACACTCCTGAATGATGAATGGGTCAAAAGAAAAATTAAGAAAGAAATAAAAGTATTCCTGGAATTAAATGAAAAAGACAATACAACACAACAAAACCTCTGGGACACGCTGAAAGCCGTTCTTAGAGGAAAGTTTATAGCTCTAAGTGCCTACATCAAAAAATCAGAAAGAACACAAATAAATGACTTAACACT
>NW_008336435.1:352894-353609 GCF_000622305.1 Nannospalax galili
GGAGAAAGGGGGAAAATGGGGGTTACTTTAAATGGAGAAACCATGGTGGAAGGGATAGACAATACAAGAGATAAATAATGCCTAGTTAGTTATAAAAATCCAGAGGGAACCATATTAGTCTAACAACCTACTGACAAATTATACATACTAGATCAAGAAATATATATCTAGGTAAGGTTTATCTGAGAACAATTGGTCTTTACCCAAGATTTATCTGCAGGACACACAGTAATTAAAAATGCCAGAATGGTGGAACTAACCTTCTTGGATGTTTAACAGACATACCTTGAGATCTATACTAATTGGGTCAGAGGGATACAAAGGACACTTTTTACTCCCTGCCCTCCTAGGTTGATTAGTTCCCAGGTACCATGAGCATCCTGCAAAATGTCCTCTAATGGTGGTGCGTCATCTGACCTCTTGATCAAGGAGGCCAAGGTGACCCCACCAGATGGACTTGAACCAGTGTGCAGTCTATAAAGAGGAAGGTCAACACGGAGGAATCATTTCCTCCATGCTTCCAAGAGAAGCCAACAATGGTTGAGCAGGACCTTTGACTTATCTTCACATAGATGGAACTGGTAAAAGAAAGGAGCCAGGGCCTCCTCCCAAGCACATGGGACCCCTGAGGAACAGATCCTCAAACGACCTCAAGAGTAAAAACAAATCAGTTTATCTGGTCCAATTGTATGTCCTTAAACACCCAAAAGGGAAG
>NW_008336435.1:355148-359399 GCF_000622305.1 Nannospalax galili
TAGTTTAAAGGTGAGGTATCCAAGGGTGGTACACAGTACAGTGAGTAGTTTAAAGGTGAGGTATCCAAGGGTGGTACACAGTACAGTGAGTAGTTTAAAGGTGAGGTATCCAAGGGTGGTACACAGTACAGTGAGTAGTTTAAAGGTGAGGTATCCAAGGGTGGTACACAGTACAGTGAGTAGTTTAAAGGTGAGGTATCCAAGGGTGGTACACAGTACAGTGAGTAGTTTAAAGGTGAGGTATCCAAGGGTGGTACACAGTACAGTGAGTAGTTTAAAGGTGAGGTACCCAAGGGTGGTGATTAGGGAGTGGTGAGTTCTAGGCATCAGTCTCATGATCTGCCAATGGGAGCAAAATGTCACAAGGCATTCCTTGTGGCTCCAGCAGTTGGGCCGTTGCCTCAGGCCTGCTGTATGGCTGTCAATAAGACTTTCACCCTAGGCTCAAGTCTGTCTCCCACAGACGATATCCTGCTCTGCTTCCCTGAGCCTGCATGAACCCCACACCTCTCCCTGGGGTAAGTCAATTCACACATTGCACACCTTGACTCCCCCAGCCTCATTCACCCTCATTTCTCCCCAGCTGGTCTATCTTCCTAGCCTGGGTCCTGTTCCATTCCATTTCTTGGTGCCCCAGACGTGGGGGGAGGGGGGAGCACAGACACCACTGCTTCCTGATCCTTTGCATCCAGACCAATCCAGTCCTTCCTCAGTCCCCAGGAGCCCTCTGAGCCTGGCCCCGCCCCCACCTCCCTCTGCTTCCCAAGGCTGCACAACCTCCCAGCCTCTTTCCTGGACACCAGGGTTGACCTTTCCATTTCCAGATCCTTTGCATCCAGACCAACACGGCTCCTCAGTGCAATCCCCAGGAGCCTTTGGGGCCTCTTCCCACCCGGACTTCCCTTTGCATCTGTGGGTGGCATGGCCACCAGCGGCCCTAGACCAGCATTTTCCTGGGCACTGCTCCCAAGCCAGTCCACCCCCAAATCCCTGAGGCCAAAGTCTTTCCTGGAGGGATCCAGACCTTAGGAGAATGCCTGAGAGCATCTGATCTTCATCTGACTGGGGCCTCTGTGGGAACTCCTGAAGACAAAAGCAATATGGCCACTCCAATATCAAATCAAAAGAGAGAACAGGAAGCTTAGAAGAACCAGCTTTTCAAGCTAAAGAAGTAAACCACAACGACATATAAAGTTCACCAAAAAAAGCAGACCCAAACTTGAAGGCTTGAGTCTCACACAAGAATCAGAAACTACAAAAGAAGTTCACATGTCAAAATCACAGAAAAAATAATAACATGAAAAACCATACAAACATATCCCCACCAAATACCAATAGTCCTCTAGAGGAGTACAATGAAACCCCCCTAGAGATAATGCAGGACATGGAACACAAAAGAACAATTATAAACATGATAAAAGAATTCAGTGAATTTAAAGAACACACAAAGAAATCAAAGAACCAAAGGAAGATAGGGATAAACTTCTGAATGAATTCAGAAAAGAGTTAGAAATATTGAAGACTTCTCAGGCTTAAATGAAGAAAGAAGTGAAACACTCAGTAAACCAACTAGAAATGACAGGAGAAAGCCACCCCAAAAGGATGAACAAAATGGAAAACAGAGTATCAAGACTAGAAGATAAAGTGGACAATCTAGGCCACTCAAGCAAAGATTATGAAAAATTAAAGAAAGCGCAAGAATGGAATATGCAGGAATTGTGTGACACCATAAAAAGACCAAACTTAAGAATCATAGGCATACAGGAAGGAGAAGAATCCCAAGATAATGGTATGGACCAGATCTTAACAGAATCGTGGAAGAAAATTTCCCAAAATTGAAGAAAGATATGCCCATACAAACACAAGAAGCCTATAGAACACCAAACAAACAGGACTAGAAAAGAAATTCTCCACGGCATATCATAGTAAAAACACTAAACGTACAATACAAAGAGACAATACTGAAAGTTGCAAAAGAAAAAAAAGTCACATATAAAGGAAAACCCATTAAGGCTACAGCTGACTTTTCAGTGCAAACTATGAAAGCCAGAAGAGCCTGGACCAAAGTATTCCCAGTATTAAATGACCATAGATGCCCACCCAGATTACTATGCCCAGCCAAAATATCTACTATAGTTGAAGGGGAAAGAAAAATCTTCCATGAGATAAATAGGCTGGAGGAATTCATGTCCACAAAACCTGCCGTTCAGAGACTTCTGGAAGCAATACAAAGAGCTGAAGAAAGGAATGACCATACCCAAGGGGTTGTGGAAAGAAATTCGATGAAGATATAATTGTGGAAAAGTACAGCTATATCAAAAATGTAAACAGAAATAAAAATGACAGGATTCAATACTCATCTTTCATTAAGAACTTTAAATATTAATGGACTGAATTCCCCAGTCAAAAGACACAGACTATGTGAATGGATTAAGAAACAAAACCAAACTTTTTCTTGTCTTCAAGAAACTCATCTCAGTTTCAAGGACAGGCACTATCTTAAGGTGAAAGAATGGGAAAAAATATACCAAGCTGATGATACTAAGAAAAAAGCAGGTATAGCAATTCTAATATCAGACAAAATAGACTTTAAACTAAAACCAATCAGAAGATATAAAGAGGGCCACTTCATTCTGATAAAAGGAACAATAAACCAAGAAAATATTACAATTATGAACATATATTCACCAAACTCTGGTGCACCCAACTTCATAAAAACAATACTACAGGACTTTAAGACCCAGATTAATCACAACTCATTAATAGTAGGGGACTTCAATATCCCACTGTCTCCATTAGATAGGTCAAAAGGGCACAGTTAACAGAGAAACAACTGAATTAAACAATACCATATATCAAATGGACTTAACAGACATCTACTGAGTATTCCATCCAAGCACAAAGGACATACTTTCTTCTAAGCAGCCATGGAACCTTCTCCAAAACTGACCAAATACTGAGGCACAAAACAAACCGCAAAAAAAACAAAAAGACTGAAATAATTCCATGCATTTTATCAGACCACGATGCAATGAAGCTTACAATCAACACCGGAAGAAGCCGTAGTCACACATGATCACATGGAGATTAAACAACACACTCCTGAATAATGAATGGGTCAAAGGAGAAATTAAGAAAGAAATAAAAGTATTCCTGGAACTAAATAAAAAGGGCAACACAACACAACAAAACCTCTGGGACATGTTGAAAGCTGTCCTTAGAGGGATATTTATAGCTCTAGTGCCTACATCAAAAAATCAGAAAGAACACAAATAAATTACTTAACATTGCAACTCAACACACTTGAAAAGCAACAACAAATGAACCCCAAATGCAGCAGACAAGAAGAAATCATAAAAATCAGGGCAGAAATTAAAGAAATTGAAACAAAGAAAACAATACAAAGAATCAACAAATACAAGAGCTGGTTCTTTGAAAAGATAAACAAGACTGACAGACCACTAGCCCAGTTAACCAAAAGAAAGAAAGAGCACTTCCAAATCAACAAAATCAGAGATGAAAGGGGAAACATCACAACAGACACCAGAAAGATACAGAACATTATAAGGGAATACTATATGCTACTAAATATTAAAGCCTGAAAGAAATGAACGGATATCTGAAGGCATGGGAACCACAAAAACTAAACCAAGAAAAGATTAACAGTTTAAACAGACCCATAACACAAAAAAGAAATTGAAACAGTAATACAAAACCTCCCGATTAAAAAAAAGCCCAGGACAAAATGGATTTACAACAGAATTCTATCAGACATTTAAAGAAGATCTATATCCAATACTACTTAATTTATTCAAAAAGATAGGAATGGAGGGAGAATTTCCAAATTCCTTCTATGAAGCCAGCATAATTCTAATACCAAAGCCAGGTAAAGATACAACCAAAAAAGAAAAATATAGACTCATATCCTTAATGAATATAGATGCAAAAATTCTCAAAAAGATACTTCCAAACCTCATACAGACACACATCAAAAAAATCATCTGCCATGATGAAGCCGGCTTTTCCCAGAGATGGAGGGATGGCTCAATATATGTTAAGTCAATAAACATCACAGATCATATAAATGGGCTCAAAGACAAGAACCATATGGTCATCTCAATAGATGCAGAAAAGGCCTTTGAAAAAATTCAACATGCATTTATGTTCAAAGTCCTAGAACAAACTGGACTGGAGGGAACATACCTCAACATAATTAAAGCCATATATAACAAACCCACAGCCAACATCATT
>NW_008336435.1:361778-371303 GCF_000622305.1 Nannospalax galili
CTGGACTGGAGGGAACATACCTCAACATAATTAAAGCCATATATAACAAACCCACAGCCAACATCATTCTCAATGGAGAAAAACCGGAAGCATTCCCATTGAAATCAGGAACGAGACAAGACTGTCCAAAATCCCCACTTCTCTTTAACATAGTACTTGAAAATCTTGCAAGAGCAATAAAACAAGAGCAGGAAACTAAAGGAGTAATAATTGGAAAAGAAGAGATCAAATTATCTCTTTTTGCAGATGATATATTGTAGCTAACAGATGCCAAAAATTCCACCAGAAAACTCTTAGAAATTATTAACACATTCAATAAAGTGGCAGGTTACAAAATTGACCTACAAAAGTCTGTAGCCTTTCTATGTACCAATAACAAGAAGTCAGAGAAAGAGCACAAGGAAACACTCCCCTTTACAATGGCTGGAAAAAAAAAATGTCAGAATAAACCTGACCAAAGACATTAAAGATCTTAACAAGGAAAATTTTAATTCTTTAAAAAGAGATTGAGCAAGCCTTCAGAGGGTGGAAGGAACTCTCATGCTCATGGATTGGAAGAATTCATATTGTGAAAATGACCATCCTACCAAAAGCCATTTATAGATTCAAAGTAATGCCAATCAAAATCCCCATGACATTTTTCACAGAATTGGAAAAAAACTATCCTAAGATTCATATGGAAGCACAAGAGACCTCAGATAGCGAAAGCAACACTGATCACCAAGAGCAATACTGGGGACGGGGGGCAGTTACTCTACAAGATTTTACGTTGTATTACAGAGCTACAGTCATAGAAACAACATGATACTGGCACAAAAATAGACACATAGATCAATGGAACAAAATTGAAGCCCCAAGTATGAGTACATGTAATTTCTGCCACCTGATATTTGACAAAGGGGCTAAGAATATTCACTGGTGGAAAGACTGCATATTCAGCAAATGGTGCTGGCAAAACTGGATCTCCACCTGTAGAAGAATGAAACTAAACCCCTGTCTTTCACCTTGCACAAAAGTCAATCCAATTGGATCAAAGACCTCAACATAAACACCGAAACTCTGACACCGTTATAAGAAAACATTGGCAAAACCTAGAAGACATAAGTGTATCTTCTACACCTACTGGGGCCCCAGACACCTGGGGAACCAATACTGCTTCCTCAGCCTTTTCATCCAGACCAACGCAGTGCCTTCTCTGGGCCCTAGGAGCACTGCTTCTGGGCCTGGCCCTGGCCTCACCTAAACCAGACATAAATTGCTCAGGAAACAAGGTCAAGAATCAACAAACGGGACCTCATTAAACTAAAAAGCTTCTGTACATCAAAGGAGGCAACCAGGAAAGTGAACAGAAAACCCAGAAAATGGGAGAAAATCTTCACCAGAGAAACATATGACAGAGGTTTAATATCCAGAATATATAACGAACTCAAAAAACAGAGAATCAAGATTAGAAGTAACCCAATTAAAAAATGGGTTAAGGAGCTGAAAAGAGAGTTCTCAAAAGAATAAAGATAGATATGAAGCATCTTAAAAGATGTTCAACATCACTAATAATTAGGGAAATGCAAATTAAAACCATTTTAAGATTTCACCTAACCCCAGTCAGGCTGGCTAAGATCCAGAGAACAAATGATACCAAATGTTGGAGAGGATATGGGTAAGGGGGAATGCTCATCCACTGCTGTGGTGGGACTGCAAACATCAAAAAATCGGGAAAAAAAGCACAAAAAATGACTTAACATTGCAACTCAACACAATTGTAAAGCAACAGCAAATGAAATCCAAATGCAGCAGACAAGAAGAAATAACAAAAATCAGGACAGAAATTAAAGAAATTGAAACAAAGAAAACAATACAAAGAATCAACAAATCCAAGAGCTGGTTCTTTGAAAAGATAAACAAGATTGACAGACCGCTAGCCCAATTAACCAAAAGAAAGAAAGAGCACCTCCAAATCAACAAAATCAGAGATGAAAGGGGAAACATCACAACAGACCCCAGAAAGATACAGAACATTATAAGGGAATACTTTAAAAACCTATATGCTACTAAATTTGAAAACCTAAAAGAAATGGACAGATTCTAAAGGCATGGGAACCACCAAAACTAAACCAAGAAGAGATTAACAGCTTAAACAGACCCATAACAGAAAGAGAAACTGAAACAGTAATACAAAACTTCCCAACGAAAAAAGGCCCAGGACCAGACGGATTACAGCAGAATTCTATCAGACATTTAAAGAAGATCTGCATCAAATACTACTTAATTTATTCAAAAAAGTAGAAATGGAAAGAGAACTTCCAAATTCCTTGTATGATCATCACTCTAATACCAAAGCCAGGTAAAGATACAACCAAAAAAGAAAACTATAGACCCATATCCTTAATGAAAATAGATGCAAAAGTTCTCAACAAGATACTTGGAAACTGCATTCAGACACACATGAAAAAGATCATCCACCATGATCAAGTCAGCTTTATCCCAGAGATGGAAGGATGGTTCAATATACGTTAAGTCAATAAAAGTCACAGATCATATAAATGGGCTCAAAGACAAGAACCACATGGTCATCTCAATAGATGCAGAGAAGGCCTTTGAAAAATTCAACATGCATTTATGTTCAAAGTCCTAGAGGGAATTGGACTGGAGGGAACATACCTCAACATAATTAAAGCCATATATAACAAACCCACAGCCAACATCATTCTAAATGGAGAAAAACTGGAAGCATTCCCATTGATTCAGGAAGTAGACAAGGCTGTCCACTATCCCCACTTCTCTTAAACAGAGTACTGAAACTCTTGCAAGAGCAATAAGAAAAGAGCAGGAAATTCAAGGAGTAATAATTGGAAAAGAAGAGATCAAATTATCTCTTTTTGCAGATGATTCGATATTATATTTAAGGGACACCAAAAATTCCACCCGAAAATTCCTACAAATTATTAACACATTCAGTAAAGTGGCAGGTTACAAAATTAACCTACAAAAGTCTATAGCCTTTCTACATACCATTAACAACCAATCAAAGAAAGAGCACATGGAAACACTCCCATTCACAATAGCTGCAAAAAAAAAAAAAAAAAAAATCTTGGAATAAAACTGCCAAAAAAAATAAAAGAGCTCTATAATGAAAATTTTAAATCTTTAAAGAAAGAAATTGAGGAAGACATCAGAAGATAGAAGGACCTCCCATGCTAATGGATTGGAAGAATTAATATTGTGAAAATGACCATCCTACCAAAGCCATATATAGATTCAATGCAATGTCAATCAAAATACCCATGACATTTTTCACAGAATTGGAAAAATTATCCTAAGATTCTTATGGAAGCACAAAAGACCTCAGATAGCCAAAAAAACCTGAGCACTAAGAGCAATGCCAGGGAAATTGATATACCAGATTTCAAGCTGTATTACAGAGCTATAGTCATAAAAACAGTACTGGCATAAAAATAGACCACTAGACCAATGGAACAAAATTGAAGACCCAAATATGAGTAAATGCAATTTCAGCCACCTGATATTTGACAAAGGGGCCAAGAACATTAACTGGAGGAAAGACAGTATGTTTAGGAAATGGTGCTGGCAAAACTGGATCTCCACCTGCAGAATAATGAAACTAAACCCCTATCTTTCACCCTGCACAAAAGTCAATTCCAAATGCCTCAAAGACCTCAATGTAAAGCCTGAAATGCTGAAACTATAAGAAGAAAACATTGGGAAAAACCTACAAGATACAGGTGTAGGAAACGATTTCCTAAACCAGACATCAATTGCTGAGGAAATAAGTGCAAGAATTAACAAATGGGACCTCATTAAACTAAAAACCTTCTGTTCATCAAAGGAGAAAACCAAGGAAGCAAACAGAAAACCCACAGAATGGGGGAAAATCTTCACCAGCGACACATATGACAGAGGTTTATTACCAGAATATATAACGAACTCAAAAAACAGAGAACCAAGACAAGAAGCAACCCAATTAAAAGATGGGCTAAGGAGCTGAACAGAGAGTTCTGAAAAGAAGAAGTAAAGATGGCTAAGAAGCATCTTAAAAGATGTTCAACAACACTAGAAATTAGGGAAATGCAAATTGAAACCTCTTTAAGATTTCATCTTACCCAAGTCAGACTGGCTAAGATTAAGAGAACAAATGATACCAAATGTTGGAGAGGATGTGGGGAAAGCAGAATGCTCATCCAATGATAGTGGGACTGCAAGCTTGTTCAACCCCTTATGGAAAGCTGTGTGGAGATTCTTTAAAAGCTACAAATGAACCTACCATTTGACCCAGTTATACCACTTCTTGGCATATACCCAAAGAACTCATCCTATTGTAGAGACACTTGCACATCCATGTTTGTTGCTGCTCTTTTCACAATAGCTAAAGATGGAAGCAACCTAGGTGTCCCTCAATTGATGAGTGGATAATGAAAATGTGGTTCATTTATATGATAGAGTTTTACTCAGCAGTAAAGAAAGATGAAATCATGAAATTTGCAGGTAAATGGATAGAACTAGAAACTGTTATACTAAGTGAGGTAACACAGACTCAGAAGAAAAAATTGATATATGTTCTCCCTCATATGTGGATTCTAGAACCAGACCCTGATAAATAAGTATGCAACCAGAAATAACTACAGTAACCAGGATAATGGAAAGGAAACAGGGAGGTAAAGGAAAAGAAGTAACCTGAAAGAGTAGAACAGTAGGAAACAGGCCTTAATAAGGGAAATATGGATAAAAATTGGGTAGTTTAAGGGAGGGGGAAGGGAAGGGTATACAAGGAACCTAGGGGATAAAGGGAAAGTAGGAGCTCAAGAGAGATAGGGCCATAGGAGAAGGGTATTATTAAGAGAGAAAGGGGGAAATTGGGGGCACTTTAATTGGGGAACCATGATGGAGGGGTGAGACAATGCGAGAGATAAATAATGCCTAGCTAGTTTTAAAAAACCAGAGGGAACCATATTACTCCAGCAACCTATTGACAAATTATACATAGCAGATCAAGAAATATACGTCTAGGTAAGGTTTATCTGAGAGCAACTGGTCTTTGCCCAAGATTTACCTACATCACACACAGTAATTAAAAGAACCAGACTGGTGGGACTAACCTTCTTGGATGTTTAACAGGCATACTTTCAGGATATAAAGGACAGTTTTTGCTCCTTTCCTTCCTAGGTCAACTTGTTCCACGGGACTATGAGCATCTCCCAAAATGTCCTATAATGGTGGTGGGTCACCTGCCCTCTTGATCAAGGAGGCTGAGGAGACCCCACGAGATGGACTTGAACCAGTGTCCAGTCTACAAACAGGAGGGTCAACACAGAGAAATCATTTCCTCCCTGCTTCCAAGTGAAGCCAGCCATGGTCAAGCAGGACCTTTGACTTGTCTTCACATAGATGGAAATGGTAAAAGAAAGGAGCCAGGGGCTCCTCCCAAGCCCATGTGACCCCTGAGGAACAGATCCTCAAACCACCTTAAGAATAAAGATAAATCAGTTTATCTGGACCAACTGTATGGCCTTAAACACCCTAAAGGAAAGTATAACCAAAGAGTAAAGTCATCAGTATACTTCTTTAAGAGCTAAAGGCTACATAACAAGCAACAATGCCAGACAGGAGATACCTTCTTTTGAGTTGTTGGCCAGGGTGGCCAAGGGACTCCCAGATAGTAACCCAGCATAGAACTGAAAATAAACAGCAAACCCCAATCTTATCCAAAGGAATATTGACGACTGATTGCTGCTAGATGAGGAACAGCTGACCTTCCTAAAACAAAGACCTCTAGATAGGCTGACTAGATTCACCAGAAGGGAAAGTAGTGGAGAACGGCAGGGGGTGCCAACAACACAGCAGACAGTAGCAGGGATAATAGAGTATTAGGGCTCTAGTGGGGGAAGGGAGGCTATGGGAGGGTGCCATCTTGGAAGTGGGTGTATAGTTGAATAAGATGGTTTGGGATGTTCTGTGTGATATTCACACACACAAAAAAATAATCAAAAATTTTTTAATGTGTTATATTTGAGGAGGAAGCATAAAAATTTATGAAATGTTAATTAGTAGAGGTGACAAACATTACCATTGAAATCTACCCGATGACTTTATAGACATACACAGGCACCGAGGATCCAAGTGCAACTGATTATGACTAGTAATAATCAGATACATAGAGATTAGAGATGCATGTGCCAACATCTCAGTGTTAGTAGCAAAAACAATGAGTCTTTCTGTAAGAAACAATATATTTTAAAATGAAATGGAGATCTTTTTTAAAGGTTAAAAACTCAATTTTATGTCTTACAGGGCTTATACTGAGTTCCATATTGTATAACTGTATTAATTCAACTGTGAACTTAAAAATTTACAGCCACTTTTGAAAGAGATTTATTCTTGCTCTGGAGTGTGTTACTGAATATGTCAAAGCTGTAGTGAAATGCTTCTTCTAATCATATGGTATTAATTTTTTTAATTAAATAATGATAATTCATCAAAGCATAAAGATTTGCTCCTTAATAATTAGTAGACGTGAAAAACATTACCATTGAAATCTACCTGATGACTTTATATCCATGCTCAGATGCCAAGGAGCTCAGAAAGTAACTGACTGTGACTAGTAATAATCAGATATATAGAGATTAGAAACACATGTGCAAACATCTTAGTGTCAATTACGTTAAAAATGAATTTCTTCTGTATGAAACTGTGTATTTTAATAATGAAATGGAGATCTTTTTTAAAGGTTAAAACCTCATTTAATTTTATATCTTATATGATTTATACTGAGTACAATATTAATTTAACTCTAAACCTAAAAATTTGCAGCCAATTTTGAAAAAGATGCATCTTAGCTGTGGAAATTGTTACTGAATATGTCAATGTTGTTGTAATGAAATGCTTCTTGTAATTATGTGGTTACTAAAAAAATAAAAAGAATGATGATATACATACAAAACAAACTAACAGAATCATGTCCTGACCAAGATGCATGGCAACTGCCAGTGCTATAGTACTGGTGAGGACTACTTGAACAACTGCTTTGGAAAACAGTTTTTAGTTTCTTATAAACATGATTATCATGCAAATAATCCTATTCCTAGTTATTTACACAAACACAAACCTGAATATATAAAATGCCGTAGCCATAGAAAAAAGAATCTGGTAAAACCAAAATGTCTATTAGTAAATAAGTGAAAAATTAAACCAAGAATTCAAGAGTACTCTGTAAATTAAAATAAAAACAGATAAACTACCAATACATGCAAAAATATTTGTGCATCTCAAGCATATTGTTATAAATGAAGAAAAATCAATGCAAAGGGCTATGTTCTACATGCTTTTAATTATATGGGTTCTAGGAAAACAAAAATAATTGGGTGTGATGGCCCACACCTTCAATCTCAGCACTTGGGAGAGGCAGAGGCAGGAGATCAAGGCCAGCCTGGTCTACACAGGGAGTTCCAGGGTAGCTGTGGCTACGGGAGACCCTGTCTCAAAAAGACAAAAATAAATAAATAAATAAATAAATAAATAATTAAATAAATAAATAACATTAAAGAAAGAATGAGAGAGGGCTTAGTGGGTGATGGGTGAAGGTGCTTGCTGTCAAACCTGATGATCTAAGTTTGATTCATGGAACCCACAACATATTGGGAAAGAAGAACCAACTCTGGAAGGTTGTCCCTCTGACTTCCACGTTTGCTGTGATGCACGTGCATGCACACTCACACATTCACACACACGCAGAAAATTAAGGCAAAAAGATAAAAATGGATAGGAGGAGGAGGAGGAGGAGGAGGAGGAGAGAGGACTGAGGACAGACTGGAGAGGGCTATGAAGAATTTGGGAGCTGTGGAAATGCACTGCCCATGTTTCTCTCAGCTGTAGTGAAGAGTATATAATTATAAACCCTACCAGAATTAATTAAACAGTATACTTTTAAAGAGGTAAATTTTATTGTTTATGACTGTGTACATAAACAACCTTCAACAAATCTAACTTTAAAATTTTTCATTGTCACCATTAGAAAAAAAATTGAATAAATGTGTACTCGTAGGTAATGACTTAAAACCTAAATCCATTTTCTCAAAATTATCATGCAATTCAAATTAGACTTTCAAAGGGATTTTTTTTTACAATTTGGTAAAACTCCCTTATACTTGCATGTTACAATTAATGTTCAAGAACAACCAACATCAAAGGGGAAAAAATCGAGATTTATTTCAAGCATCAAACTATACTACTGAAATGAAATTAATACAGTATCTACAGAGAAATAAAGGAATGAAAATACAGCTAAGGCTATAGAAATGTATTCTAATATGTAAGTTCGTTTACTACATGACAGTGACATAAGAAATAGAATTTTTATTTAACTGTGACATAGAAGCTAACTAGAGAAAAATGATGAAATTTTATTTTATCTCAAATAAACCATTGAAGGATAAAGTATTTAAATACTAAAAAATTAAGAGAAACTTAAAGCAACAAATTTAGAAGTATTGAAGCTTTCTTAACAAACACAGAAGAATGCAAGCTAATATAACAAGCTATAAATAAAGCTAAAACTAAGAAAACTAAGAGACATACTTGAAAATTAACAATTTAAGTTATCCACTTAAAAATATTTTAATGTACATTATGTGTAATGAGATAATACACAAATGGTTCTTAAAATTCACAAGAAAAATTTTCCATGGGAAAATGAGCAAAAGGTGTAATTCACTAATGAGCAAATGTAAAGGTCAATGAAATATGAGATGCTTAAATTCTAAAGGTTTGTTAAATATGAATGAATGTGAAAAGAAAATACATTCATCAAATTTGTAATTAAAAAATTTACATATGGCTCTGTAGCATGCTGTGGAAAATGATGAATTCACATTGCTGGTAGAAATGTACATTATTGCAAACTTTTTGGAAAGCAGGAGAACAACATACAATACATTCTAGTTTTGTTTTTCTTAGCACTCCAGCACCTCAGAAAATCTTATATAACACGAGCATCATGAGTACAGAGAATAAGAGTATACCTTACATTTTTATTCATAATGGTAAAAAATGGAAATACGAACCATGGTCAGCCAATAAAGAGGACCAGCAGAATGTTTGCCCTGAACTGCTGCATATCCACCATAAAGAAATGAATTGTTTCTATGCTAGTTGATATGGTCCCATTCTACAATGTACTATTTAGTAAAGAAAAAGTGTGTGTGAGATAGGTGGTGATGATGATAGAGGATGATGATAGATGATAGATGATAGATAGATAGATAGATAGATAGATAGATGTTGGATAGATAGATGTTGGATAGATAGACAGATAGATGATAGATAGATGATACAAAGTGTGTATCAATGTTGTAATTTCAACAGCAATAAAAGGGAAAATATACCGAGGAGACCCCACCAGATGGACTTGAGCCAGTGTCCAGTCTATAAAGAGGAGGGTCAACACGGAGGAATCATTTCCTCCATGCTTCCAAGAGAAGCCAACAATGGTCGAGCAGGACCTTTGACTTATCCTCA
>NW_008336435.1:372456-420182 GCF_000622305.1 Nannospalax galili
AATTGCTACCTAAGGTCAATGCCTTGAAAGTGGGTGAAAGATAAGACAGATACCGGTAAATAAGTTAATGTCAGTTCCAGGGGAAAGATCCATTTATAAGCATATATTAATGTACAGAGCAAATATATTGTTTCCTTTGGTATAACTCCTGGATTAGCATTTCTGAAAGGATGGGTTTCAAATGACCTCCTTAACCTTATTCTAGACTTTCTGAATTAGAAGTCTGAATTCTCAGTCAGAAGTCTAAAGCCCCAGCTGGCCTGGAACTCACTATGTAGACCAGGCTGGCCTTGAACTCACAGAGATCTGCATGCCCCTGCCTCCCGAGTGCTGGGACTAAAGGCCTGTGCCACCATGCCCGGCTAGAAATCTACATGTTTTAAAAGCCTGCTCTCTTCTCCTAGATTATTCTTATGCAAAAAGTCTCTTTATAAATAAAAGCTTTAGACCAACATTTCCAGGAGCTAGCAAATCATAAAAAACACCCATCTAAAAAATATGATCCAGCAAGCTTAAGAAACAGCCTCAGGCAAGTTCAGCACAGCCTCCTTTAAAACAATTGACATAGCCAAGAAACAGGACCATCACTTTCTCTCTCACAACATGCTTGTAATTCTACAACAATATTAATAGTGTTTATTCAACAGGAAAGGGAAAGTGAGATCACAGGTTGTTGTGGTGAGATATTTATGCTAATATTTTCTCACACTTACAGTCTTGTTCTCTTTCCACACAAGCCACTTTATTATAACTAATATTTTCCTCCAGGCACACGGGTTATTTTGTAACCCATTATTTTTATGTTTTTATCAATCAGAGCTCATCAAATGGTCAAACCTGAAATTTAGAACCTTAGCAGAAATTCTTAAAGTCAGAAAAACTCCTTATAGTCTTTCTTAGCAACCAATTAAAAATCCCTAGCAACTGTAGGAAAGCTGAGCACAGACTGTAAATGCTGGGCCTTAAATGATTTCCTTGTTCCGCTTTGCCTCATGGGTAACAAACCACAACAGCTCAGTTACCAATCTCTAACATGGAGAGAGAGAGCGGGAGTTTACAGTCTGGCTTTCATGTCAAACAAATGACTCTTGAGAAGTCACTCACTTGGACTGGAGGAACTTTCCATATGAATTTAACATCCTGCTTTAAGATTTGAGATAACCGACAGTTTTGCAACAAACATGACTCCTTTAGAAAATTACGTGAATCTAGTTCAAAAATTAATGGATCTGGACTTAGTAAATATACTAGCTGTTCTGTGACCTTCATCCGATGTGGGGGAATTCATCTTTTTATAATACTTTCAGCTTCTGTGTTCCTTCAAATGTCCTGTATTGTCAAGCTTTGTATTTACACATAAAGAATGTAAGGTTGGAGATGCACGTACAACAAGAAAAGAACGGTTTTAACCAGAATAAGAATTCTTAGGAAGAGAGAAAACCTTTGTTACGAATAAATATACAGCTATATAGCGATAACCTTGCTTGGAATAGGTAACAGATAATAAAACCTCAGTGTAGGAAACTGTTCTGCTTAAGACAGCGGATAAACTGGTTGCTTTATTTTAAAAGAAAAGAAAAAAACAGCACAAGAAAAGAAAAGGAGAAATTAAAGTAAAAGAGAAAGTGAAGTGGAAGCTAAAAAGGCTATTTTTCAATGTGCAATTTGATTTCCATAAAGAGGCCCCACATCTGCAAGGAAATTCACAAAATTATTTCTGGTAGTGTACTGGAAAAAAAGAAACAGAGAAGACCTGGAGCTTTGCACATGAGTGACAGGCAACATTCTCATATACAAGAGCAGACACAAAAAGGGGCCTGACCAGGTTGACTGCCAAGAATTTGCACCAATTATGGCAAACATTCTAACCATGAATTGGGAGCCTTAAACCAAGTTTATAGCAATTCTTGAGAGACAAGGAAGATTATAATGACATCTCACCAACTTCTGAGTATGTTAAAGATCAAATGCTAACATATCATTAGAAACCTGAAGGTTTACATGTGGATACAGAGGAAATAACAATGTGCCTCAGTCAAATGAAGGCTTCCATATCAATACAGAAATAGGAAGGTGTGGAATATGAACACACTTTTAAGTTAAAATAAGATCAAAATTGGTTCTCTCATAATCTGTACAAAAAGCAGTTCAAACAGAAAGCAATATGGTATGTGATTAACGTGTCGTGTTGAGAACATCAACTGACAAAACTATTTGTGTAATTAAGATAGACACCATTTAAGTGGGAGTGCCACAAAAAGATTATTTTATAACTGACTTTTAACATTTGTGTATTTATCTGCCTGATGACTGGGTACTTACTGCACATTTCCTATATACATTTAACTGCAGAGTCTCTAAAGGAATTTAAAGATATGCCGGAAATCCTTCTTTCAAAATCTGAGTAACTGAAAGAAAGACTTGGAAATCAGCAAGCAAGCCAGAAGAAAAAAAGTGAACAAAAAAGATGTTCTTGGTTGACCAGAAGAGTGTTTAGGAGCTGAGATGTCTTTGGTTTTATATTATTTAGTTACCTAGTGACACAGGTAACAAAAATATAACATTTTAGATCATAGGAAAGTGCTTTGAATGTTAGCAAAGCCTGCACAAAATGGAATCAGGAGTTGGTTGGCGTCTCAACTTGAATAGCAATGTGGAGGCTGACACATGAGGACATCCTTGGGTCTGCGAGGTCATGCTAGGGTTTGTGAGTGAAACATTGAGATGAATACAGGAGGAAAGAAGAAAGCACCAGAAGCCTGCTCTGCCCATCCCTACCTGTGAGACAGGACAGGCTGTTTAACATCTCTGAGTATCTGTTTTTAGATTATAAACTGAAAATTATTAACATCTACCCTATTTTCTTCACAGGTGCACTAGAAAAAGTAATTTCTCATGTATGGAAGTAATACAACCACTTCAAAACTTCATGCAAATAGAAATTAATCTTCTACCATTGTTAGAAGACTAACCTACCATTTTAAGATGGATAATCTCTCGAGTTATCAAAAAAAAAAGGTTTTTTGGAGTTCATTTAACTATCCTAAAACTAGACTCTAGTGATTTTTTTCTAGCATCTGTTCAGTATCTGTATATCACAGCTTACCTTTGTCCTTGGAGTCTGCATTTTTGGCATCCTGTAAAAGGACTCTTTAATGCTCATTGTCACCTGCTGCCTATCTGACCATGGTACGGCCTTCAGAACTGAGGAAAGAGTTGCTCATTGGTGCTACATTGATACTAACTTGGTGCAGGCTTAGATACAAAACCTGCAAGCTTAGGCACACCTGGTTAAAAAAACACCCAGCTGGAGTGTCTGAATTTACTTTCAAAGTAAAAGTAGCCAAAGGGTTTTTGTTGTCATTTGTTGTTGTTTTGTAGTGGGGATCAAACTCAGGGCTTTGTACATAGTAGGCAAGTATTCTGTGCCTAAAGTATACCCTCAGCTACAACCAAAAGGGTCCTAAGCTTTTGTTTGAATAAAAATAGAGAACCAAATATAACAGATACTTAAATTTAAAGGAATATTGATCCAGCAGGTATATTACTAGAAAGGGGATTGTTGGTTCTAATAGTATGCCTGTGTATTCTAATACTTAGTGTCTACATATGATCACATGAAGGTTCAAAAAAATCTTAATAGGTATCAATTAATTTTGGTATACCTTATCTCATAAAGGAACTAAGGTAGACTGCAAACATAACTTTAAATTAAAAAACTAGGAGAAAATCAGAACAAATGGAAAGCACAGGTAGGAAAGCTGGGACACACTAAGACTAGATGAAGTTCACAACAGAAAACCACGCTTTGCAATTCTACATCTTTGCTAACAAAAAGCCAGAATTTCATCTGTGCATATTTTATAGCATCCTACAGAAAGAAGGATATGCAATCTGTTTCACAAGTTATAGTTATAATTTTAAAAATAACACATCCTCATTTATTCAACAAATATTTATTGAGTATATAAAAAGTCACCAGTATAGTAGGGGAACAAGACAAACAAAATGCCTGACTTTTATAGTCTGAACACTTGTGAAGAAGAAAGAAAGTGCACAAACATCCTCCATCATCAGACACAATAAATGACACGTTTGTTAGTATGAAATACAGTGCCCAAACAAGGCTGGATAGTTATTTACAGTCAAGTAGTTAAGAAAGGCGTCTGTGGGGAGACAATTTTTGAGCAAAGACATGAGTAAGGCAGATTTCATTCTGAGTTTGACCAGAAGACACTGAAGAGTTTAAACAATAATATAATCTGAGGTAAGAACTGAAATGATCCTTTTAACTTTCGTGTGGAGAACAAGGCTATGGGGAAGAGAAAAAGGAGATAAGGCAGGAACTTGTGTCAAAGAACGTTTCTTATATAGATATTTCCTCAGAAGTGAAACATTTCTTCTTGGAGGGAAGAGGGAGACTCATTAGACTCAGGAAGCTCAAAAAACTTGCAACAGTCACAAACCCTGTCCTCAAGGTTATATAAGTGATAAACAGTTGCCCAGATAAAGGAGGCTATCCTGGATCTGTCTGCAAATTGAGCACATGGCTTCTCTGAGTCTCAAATCATCACCCATGCCAGGGTGGGGTTTTCTGGTGTTGCAGCTGCCTAGAATCACCCATGCCTCTCCTCTGTAAATAACCACAATAAACACATTCACTCATCAAGGCAGACTTGAGCAGAATTGCTTCTTTGGCCTTCAATTGGTGCCCCATGTGGGGTGAGTAGGCATTCATTCATGCATTCCCTCCTCCAGTAAAGTCACACAATAGAGTGTCTTGGACAGGGTAAGAGAAGTAGTTGGATCTGGCATGGATTTTTTTATGTTTTATTTATTACTTTTATTTTATGCATACGAGTGTATAGCCTGCATGTGTATAAGTAAACCCATGCCATGCAATGCCCACAGAGATCAAAAGAGGGTGATGGATCCCCTGGAACTGGAGTTATAGACGGTTGTTAGTTGCCATGTGGGTTCTGGGAGTTGAACCTGGGCCCTCTGCAAGAACAACTAGTGCTCTTAACTGCTGCGTCATCTCCCAGCCCCTGGATCTGGCATGTTTAAGGAGGGCTTACACATGAACTGAACACAGGAACCAGAGAAAACAGTCATTTAGGAAGCTCCAAAAATATTTTTTTAAGATCCACTGAGTCCAATTATTGTTGCTCACATATACATGAGATTCCCAGGTTTCTATCTTGAGTGGAGGGATTAATTTATTAAAAGGAACACATACAGGAAATGAATTGATCTATGAAGCAAAATCAAGTTATTGATTTTAAGGTGATTTCCAGATATGTAAATGAAATGTATGAAAAGAAAGAAGATATCAAAATGTGTCAATAATGTTTATGTGATAGTTAAATATTAATTTAAATTTGAGATATAATTAGATAAATACCTAAGGAATCAACTAGGAAGAGACTGTGATAAGCAGTAAATTATAGAGGTATTTTAGCATCCAAAGGTTCGTGAGTTTACCTACCACCTTCTCAAGAGTGATGAATTGTTCTCACTTTCCCATGTCTAGAAAGTGTCCTATAGTGTACAACTCAGTGTGCTAAAATCCAAGTGTCCTAAGCAAACTTTAGTGAGTCAGTTACCCTAGATCCCCAATCAATTTTAACCATGATTGATAATCATTGTTGACTGGGCTAGATTTAGAATCACTGGGAGACTGGTAAAGCTCACCTTTGTGTACACATGTGAGGGAACTTCCATGCAGGATTAACTGAGAAGGGAAGACCTAGTCTGAATGTGGGTAGCACCATCGTCATGGGCTGGGGGTCCCAAAGGAGCAAAGGGAGGAGAACAGATCTACTCTAGTGCATGGGAGCCAAGTAATCATGGACTATGTCCTCTGAAACCATAGTCAAATAAATCCTTCCTCCTTTAAGCTGTCTACATTGAGCACTTTGGTCACAGTGACAGAAATGTAGTTAATGTAATTCCTCATTCTCTCCCCTGTTTGGACTCCACAGACCTCCACCACTCAAGCTCTCTTCCTTCTCTTCTATTTCCTTCCCTTCCGTGAATTCAGAAAATGGATGTCATCAGATGGGAGGTAAAAAGAAAGGAATGAATATTGGTTTCTCTTCCTACAAAAATGGTTACCACTACTCCTGTGCATTGGCCTTTTTTGCATGGTTCCAGGATCTTTTTCCACATTCTAATCACTGCATTCCTTCCTTCAGGTATAGAGGTTGCACAGCTACCTACTGACACCCCAGCAAGCTCACCCTTCGTACTGTTTCCACTAAACTCCACACACTGGCCTAAACAGTCCCTTAGTCCCTTAATTCTCCCTTAAACGTCTTAGGTCTAACTGATACACAGAGCCAGAAGGGTAGGAAGCTCCAACCGAAAGGCTGATGAAATGGAAGTAAGGAGATTCAGGAACTGAAATGCCAGGGAATTAAAACTTGACATACCCTCCCCTTTGAAATATATTAGAAATGTACAGGACTGTTTTGTGTTCCTTTAGTAACAGTGAGTGTGCTACCAGTATTTAGAAGGGAAAAAGTAAGGATGCTAAAAGTCCTCCTATACTCTTAGTGTTCCCAAGTATCAAAGAATTGCCTCTTCCAAGGATTTTGAGAAATCTGGTTGAAACATTGACATGAGTGTGGGAAAAAAAAAAAAAAAAAACAGAAAAGTTTACCAACTCTTTTATCCATTTAGAATCTATTTCCCCCATAATATACATTATGTTGTTCTAATATATATTGCATTTTCTAAAGTACAAACACCGTGTAAATCAAAACAAGGTTGAATGGATATATTTAGAAATTTACCAAAGCAGTTTATCATTTTGGAAAATTACATTACTAACAGCATGGTGCTTAATTCTCCATTATAATACAGTCACATCAGTGTGTAATTCCACATTTATGACAAGCAGATTACTTATTTGTTTATGTCCTCTACTACCGTTGTGCTTGAGCAGTCATATATTAAACTGCATATTATTATACTTTTTCTCACATCACATTTAGGTAATTATATTGGACTTTTTGATATTATGTTTGTTGGCAGATATTATCTATGAAATCCATTTCAAGATAGTAAAGGGGTACATTACAATATCCTTAATATGGGGAGGTATTGGGCTTGAGAATATCTGATAAACATGTCCACTGAAATCAGTTCACTGGCAAAGTGAGCAAAAATGCATCAATGAATGAGAAGAAACAACTAGGACAATAGCATTTAATCTTTCCTGTTAAAATCACCTGGGAAGCTTTTATGTGACCCAATGCCCGGCCGGTCACATCAAAATCTCTGGTGGTGGAACCTAGATAGCAGTTACTTTTATGTCCTCATTTCAGCCAAGTTTGAGAATTACAAGAAATTAGAATTACAAGAAAGAATTAAACATGTTCAAATCTCATGACGGGTAATTTTTTAAAAATCAGTGGTTATTCAGGAAGGAAAGAAGGGGAAAATTGGTCCAAAACTGACAATGAAGAACAAGGAGAAGTCATACGCCACTCCAAGTCTGAGAAAAGCCACAACTACCATTGAAAAGCCTTCAGGGAAGGGACTCTCAGAAATGAAAGGTGAGGAATGTAGTAAGGCAGCTTCTAAGGATGGAGCTGCACATGTAGAGAGGCACAGTGAAAACTCTAGAGCACTTTGGGGAAGTATATATAGTTAAGTTATACTAGGAACATGCAGAGAATGTGCCGAGGAGGAGAGTTCTGGCAATGACCTCCGAGAGGCAAATACAGCATACGACAGCATCAGTCCCAATATCCTTAGCACAAGATAGACAAAATAGTTCCAATGATAACCTCTGCAGCAGACATTATCAGTGGGTTACCTGAAGTTTCTGAGATTTCTTTGGCCCTACCCCAGCTTCTTTGTGCTTTACTAAAAGGACTTGCTAGTTATACTGTCTTTTGAGCCTGAGCTAGTAAGACCTCTTGGCAGGAAAGGGAGAGCCTGGGACTTTACAGTCCTGCCATAGAGGCTGTACCCATCCTGAATGGAGTAGAAGCATGAAGACCCAGCTCCTTCCATCAGGTCAGGAAAATCTCCAGGCTTAGTTTTATACTCAAGAGCTTTTCTGCAGGATTAATCTGAAGTGATCTCACTTTGTCTGTTTGTCCCATTGTTTGACTTCTTCCCCTCCCCATCTTGCTTCTCTCACTTCCTTAACATCTTCCTCGAAGGGATTTCTTTAATAGATCACTTGCTCCTGAGTCCTTATCTCCAAGTCATCTTCAGAACACTTGACCAAAGTAAGATAGCCTTCTTCCTGTAGCAAGCTGGCTGCCTATATCAGTAGGAACAGAAGCCCTGTGGAACTCTTTAAGCTGAGGCTTACAAGAACATTCATGTGCAAATGGGAGGACAGTGTTGCCATAAGGAATTGGAATTACAGAGGTGACAAATTTTGAGACAATACAGTGGAAGATATTCCATGGATCCTCACAAAAGTGATGAAAATCTCAAAATCATCTGCCAGAGTGATGGTTTCTGGGGAAGGGAGAGTCAGTTTTCTTCAGGGATATGGCCCCTGAAAATCCACCCATGCTCCAGAAAATGGCCCTATACTCATAAGGAGCACTAACTGGACTCAGTGGCTTTTTAAAAGAGAGTACATGGTGTTGGGAAAGAAAAGTGGGGGAGGGTATGGAAGGGAATTGGAGAGTAGCAAATCAGGTGGATTTGACCAAAACGCATTATATACAGGTATGAAAATCTCAAACAATAAAAAAAAAAAAATCTTCCAGGAACACTAACACTAAATTCAAATGGTACCTTTCCCATAATGCCATGGCATGCAGTATAATCAACTGGAGTCATTTAGAAACAAATGACTATGTAGAGTTCCAAAACCATGTGACCATATGTGTATCCAGGACTCCTGTATCCAGTCTTGTATCACCTAGAGATAGATTTTAGAGGTCTAGAAAAAGAGAGGGGCCTATATCCACAAGGCAATCACCCTAAATTATTGTTAAAGTTAGTTTTAAATTTCTAATAAAAATTAAGCATTGGTGACATTGATTATATTTTCTGATTATTAAGTAGTTAAATAAAGAGCAATCTACGTCAGGTATTAGTAAAAATGGTGCTATGAACCATACCTGTCAGAGATTATAAAGGCAGGCAATGATGACACAGACTTGCCTCATTTAGTTCCTTGTCCTCCCCAGCACCTAATGTTTTGGGGACAGAGTTCATATTATTCTATGAATAACACTGAACCCTTCTATTTCAATCTCAAATTCCAGAACTGGCACAAAAGCACAGAGTTTAAAAGACATTGTGTCATGCTGGTGAATGGATAGACTTTGTTTCCTCTCTCCAAAAGTAACTTTTAGTCCCAAGTAGAAAGAGAAAGGGTAAAATATGACCAAGCAAATATTAATAAGATGAGTTATAAAGATGCTGGGTAATTTAACTTTAGCAGCATCTTGATAAATCAAGTCTTAGTAGCTGTAATGTGAACTTTTCACCAACAGATTCCTCAAAACTTAATACCAATTCTCCTTTGGTAGGCTAAGGCTGAGATCCTAGCAGATAGCCTGAGAGGATGGGATCAGACCTCCTCCATCAGGGTAACTGCTGGAAGCTCAGCAGACCACCAGAGTATGCTGGGTTCTGGCCTCCCTCTGGCCTCCAACTACCAGAGAGCCTGAGAACCCAGGGGACATCCTGACAACCCCGGATCCTGCTTCCACGTGGTGGGTTGACAACGCACAGGACTGCCTGAGAGAGGCTGGTTCATGCCTCCATGTGGTGATGGAAGCCTGATTGTTCCTGACTGGAACCTGAATCGGACTTCTGTGGGAGCCCCTGAATAGCTGATCTGAAGCCATCAGTTCCCTCCAAAACAAACCTGAGAGAACCTGAAGCCTGCTTTATATAACCAATAAAGAAGGGATCTATGTACCCAAATAACACAAACAGAGGCATACTTAAACTTAATTCTCATATCAGAATCATAAACAACAAAAGAAATTCACATGCCAAAAACACAATGAAAGAATAATAAAATGGAAAGCCAAAACACTATGTCCCCCAGCAAAGCCCACCAATCCTGTAGAAGAGTCCTACAGGGAGAACCCCCTAGAGATACCCCAGGACACTGAATTTAAAAGAACAATCATAAAACATGATCAAGGAATTCAACTAATTTAAAGAACACACGAATAAACAAATCAAAGAGCTAAAAGAAGATACAGATAAACTTCCTAATGAATTCACAAAAGAGACAGAAACATCGAGGAAAACTCAGGCAGAAATAAAGAAGGAAGTGCAAAACTCAATAAGTCAACTTGAAACAATAGGGGAAAGCCTCACCACTAGAATGAATGAAATGGAAAAGTGAATATTAACACTAGGGGATAAAATTGAAGAATTGGATCACTCAAGCAAAGAGAAATTAAAAAAAAAAAAAAAACCATAGGAATGGAATATGCAAGAGATGTGGGACACCAAGAAAAGACCAAATCTACATATCATAGGCATAGAGGAAGGAGAAGAATTTCAGGGTAATGGTGTTGACCAGATCTTAAACAGGATTGTAGAAGATAATTTCCCCCAAATTAAGGAAAGACACCCAATGCAAATACAGGAAGCACATAACACCAAGTAGACAGGATGAGAGAGAGAAAAAAATCTCCCCATGACATAACATAGTAAAAACACTAAATGTACAGAACAAAGAGAGAATACTGAAAGCAGCAAAAGAAAAACAAGTCACATCCCAAAGAAAAGCTCATCAGAATTACAGATGACTTATCAATGAAAAACATGAAAGCCAGAAGAGCCTGGACCAAGGTATTCACAGTTCTATATGACAACAGATGCCAGCCCAGAATACCATACCCAGTAAAAATGTCTATAATAGATGAGGGGGAAAGAAAAATCTTCCATGACATGAATAGCCTGAAAGAATACATGTCCACAAAACCAACACTCCAAAGAATACTTGAAGCAATACAGAAAGCAGAGAGAGAAGTAACTGTACCCTAGGGGCACTGAAAGAAAATAAACATACATATAATCTAGGAAACACAAAATTACACAGAGAACACAAACAGCAATCAAAATGATGGCAATCAATACACACCTTTCAAACAATAAATATCAATGGACTGACCTACCCAGTCAAAAGACACAGGCTAACTGAATGGATTAAGAAACAAAATCCATCTATTTGCTGTCTGAAAGAAACCCATCTCACCTTCAAGGACAGTCACTATCTTAATGTAAAAAGATGGAAAAGAATATTCCAAGCAAATGGCACTAAGAAACAAGCAAGGGTTGCAATTCTAATATCTGACAAAATAGACTTCAAAGTAAAACTAATCAGAAGAGATAAGGAGGGTCACTTCATTATGATCAAAGGAACAGTTAATCAAGAAGATATTACAATCCTTAATATATATGCACCAAACTCTGGTGCACCAAAATTCATAAAAATAACTACAGGACTGTAGGACACAGATTGACCCCAACTCAGTAATAGTAGGGGACTTCAATACCCCACTGTCTCCACTAGACAGGTCAACCACTGGACAAAGAATAAACAGAGAGATGTCTGAATTAAATGATACCATACATCAAATGGACCTAACAAACATATTTCAATTATTCCACCCAAACACCAAAGAATACACTTTTTACTGAGAACCTCATGAAACTTTTTCAAAGATTCACCACATACTGGGCCACAAAACAAACCTCAATGAGTACAAAAATATTGAAATAATTCCATGCATTCTATCAGACCACAAAGCAATAAAGCTGAAAATCAACACTGGACGAAGCCCTAGTCACCACACAAACTCATGGCGATTGAACAACACACTCCTAAACAATGAGTGGGTCAAAGGAGAAATTAAGAAAGAAATAAAAGAATTCCTGGAATTCAATGAAAAGGACAATACAACACAACACAACACAACCTCTGGGACACATTAAAAGCAGTCCTAAGAGGGAATTTTATAGCTCTAAGTGCCTATATTAAAAAATTGGATAGAGCCCAAATAAATGACCTAACACTGCAACTCAAGGCACTGGAAAGACAAGAACAAATGAAACCCAAACACAGCAGAAGAGAAGAAATAACAAAAATCAGAGCAGAAATTAATGCAATAGAAACAAAGAAAACAATACAAAGAATCAATGAATATAAGAGTTAGTTCTTTGAAAAGCTAAATAAGATAGACAGACCCTTAGCCCAGTTAACCAAAAGAAAGAAAGAGCAAATCCAAATCAACAAAATCAGAGATGAAAGGGGAAACATCACAACAGACACTCAAAAGACCCAAACTATTATAAGGGAATATTTTAAAAACCTATATGCTACTAAATCTGAGAGTCTAAAAGTAATGGGCAGATATATGAAATCATGGGAACCTCCAAAGTTAAACCAAGAAGCAATCAACAGTTTAAACAGACCCGTAATATGTAAGGAAATTGAAACAGTAATATAAAGCCTCCCAACTAAAGAAAGTCCAGGCCCAGATCGATTTACAGCAGAATTCTACCAGGTCTTTAAGGAAGACCTCCAACCAATACTATTTAAATTATCCAAAATGATAGAAACAGAGGGAGAACTCCAAAATTCCTTTTATGAAGCCAACATCACCCTAATACCCAAACCGGGTAAAGACACAACCAAAAAAGAAAACCATAGACCCATATCCTAATGAACATAGATGCAAAAATTCTCAAAAAAATACTTGCAAACCGCATACAGACACACATCAAAAAGATCATTCATCATGATCAAGTAGGCTTTATCCCAGAAATTCAGGGATGGTTCAATATATGCAAGTCAATAAATGTCATTCATATAAATGGACTCAAGACAAAAGCCACATTGTCATCTCAATAGATGCAGAAAAGGCTTTTGACAAAATTCATCATGCATTTATGTTCAAAGTGCTAGAGGGAATTGGACTGGAGGGGATATATCTCACATAATAAAGGCAACATATCACAAGTCCACAGCCAACATAATACTAAATGGGGGCCAAAAACCTCAAAGTATTTCCATTAAAATCAGGAACAAGAGAAAGATGTTCACTCTTTCTCCATTCCTCTTCAATATAGCACCTAAAACCTTAATTATCTCAGTGAAACAAATGAAGGAGATCAACCTTAATTAGATCAATGAAACAAATGAAGGTTTATATTTATGGTAAACAGAACACTCCTAGAACTGATCAATACTTTCAGTATAGTGGCAGTTTATAAAACCAGTCTACAAAAATCAGCAGGCTTTCTATATACCAATAATAAGCAATTGGAGAAAGAATACAGGGAAATGCTCCCATTCACAACTGCTACAAAAAAATAAAATATTTTGGAATAAATCTGATGAAAGACACAAAAGATCTGTACAATGAAATTTTTAAATCGCTAAAGGAAGAGATTGAGGAAGACACCAGCAGATGGAAGGACTTCCCATGTTCATGGATTAGAAGAACTAATAGTGTTAAAATGACCATCCTTCCAAAAGCAATATATAAATTCAATGCAATCCCAATCAAAATTCCCATGACATACTTCACAGAATTAGAAAAATGCATCCTTAAATTCATATGGAGGCACAAAAGACCCCAGATAGGCAAAGTAGCCCTGAGCACAAAGAGAAACACTGGGGGGATTATTATACCAGATCTCAAAATATACTACAGAGCTATAGTCATAAAAACAGCATGGTACGGGTGCAAAAAGAGACACATAGATCAATGGAACATAATTGAAGTTCCAAATCTGAGTACACACAATTTCAGCCATCTGATATTTGATAAAGGTGCCAATAACACACAAGGGAGGAAAGACAGCATCCTCAACAAATGGTGCTGGCAAAATTGGATCTCAACCTGTAGAAGAATGAAACTAGATCCTTATCTTTCTCCTTGCACAAAAGTCAACTCCAAGTGGATCAAAGACCTCAATGTGAAAGTAGAAACCCTGAAATTATTAGAAGAAAATACTGGCAGTAACTTACAGGATATAGGTTTAGGAAAAGGTTTTCTAAATCAGACAGAAGTTGCTCAGGAATTAAGGTCAGCAATCAATAAGTGGGACCTCATTAAACTAAAACGCTTCTGTACAGCAAAAGCAGCAATCAAAAAAGTGAAGAGAAAACCCACAGAATGGGAAAAAAATCTTCACCAGAGACACATCTGACAGAGGTTTAACATCCAGAATATATAAAGAAAACAAAGGATTGAGAGACCAAATGATCCAATGAAAAGATGGGCTAAAGATCTAAACAGAGAGTTCTCAAAGGAAGAAATAAAGATGGCTAAGTAACATCTTAAAAAGTGTTCAACATCATTATTAATTAGGGAAATGCAAACTAAAACCACCCTAAGGTATCACCTTACCCCAATCAGACTGGCTAGGATCAAGAGAACAAATGATACCAAATGCTGGCAAGGATGTGGAGAAAAGGGAACTCTCATTCACTGCTGGTGGGATTGCAAACTCATGCAGCCTCTACAGAAAACAGTTTGGAGAATTCTTAAAAAACTAAAAATGAACCTACCATGTAACCCAGTTATACTACTCCTTGGCATATGCCCAAAGGACTCATCCTATTGTAGAGACACTTGTACATCCATGTTTGTTGTTGCTCTTTTCACAATAGCTAAGAAATGGAAGCAACCTAAATGTCCTTCAGCTGACCAGTGGTTAACAAAAATGTGGTATATTTACACAATGGAGTTCTATTCAGCAGTAAAGAAAGGTGAAATAATGAAATTTGCAGGTAAATGGATAAATCTAGAAACTGTCATACTAGGTGAAGTAACACAGACTCAGAAAACAAACGACGTATGTTCTCACTCATATGTGGCTCCTAGCACCAAATCCTTTTAAATTCCAGATCCTTTAAATAAGATGCTATACAGAAGTCCCTTCTGCATGAAATAACTATCATCATCACGACTTCGGGTGAGCCTGCTCACTAAACATAGTCACAATTGGCCTTGCTGATGGTTGTGCTCATTTTTAAAGGAATTCCAAGCAGGGTCACTGGACCCTCACCTGAGTATCCAGCAACTCTTCCCAGCCAACTAATCCAGCCTTGGAAGACAAAAGAAAAATGAGGAAGAACCAATAGAGGGATGCTTCTGGGAGCCCTTGTCAAGAAACTCCAATGGACTTTCATATGAACATTTGAAAATTGCCCTGCTCTCACTTTTTTCTAGTTCCCTGTCTAGAACTTGTAATGCTAATTACTATTGCCTTTACTTTTCCTTCACATCTCCCATTCATGAGTCAAGGATTTTCTTCTTCCCTTAGAGACAAAAGTTATGCAATTTGGGAGTCTTTCAGACAGACCCACTGAAAGGGTACTTCAATTGTCTCACCCTGTGTCCCTGTTCAGGATAGAAGAAGCCAGAGCAGTCGGCGTCCCTATTCCCTATTGGCAATTTGAGTAACCCCTTCAGAGGATGGTGCAATAAGAATAGGAGGTAGGAATTGGCTAGGTATTTAGGGTAAAAAGACCCCAAAGAAATGTAGCCAGTTTCTTGGCTAAAAGTCAAAATGTCTTTGGACCTGTTAGCAACATACGCCTTTCCAAAAGCCAAAAATGTCAAAAGTATTTGGGAGCTTATATCTAATCATTAAAAATTTTAGGGTTACCTTTTCAGAGGGGTAATGTTGGAGAGGAGGGAGTAGACATGGATTTGATCAAAACACCTTATATACATGTATGAAATTCTCAATAAAGGTTTTGTAAAAAAATTTTTAAATTTAATACCAATTCTTAATTATTGACCTGGTACTAAGATGTGATTATGGGCCTGTAGAGATTGGAGAGACGGCTCAGCAGTTAAGAGCAATAGCTGCTCTTGCAGAAGACTTGGGTTCAAATCTCAACACCCACATGGTGGCTACCAGCCATCCATAACTCCAGTTCCGGGAGATTCAAAGTCCACTTTTGTCCTCCATGGGCATTGCATAGCACAGGTGTACTTACATACAAGCAGACATGATACTCATACATATAAGAATGTGATTACTACAGTAACTGAAGATATCAAATTATTTTCCTTCCATTATCTATTGGGAAGGTATTTCCAATACACTGAGTAAATTATATGTACAAGTCTGTCATTCAAGGCTGACACAAGAGGAAACCTATTAAACTTAGTATAAACCCTTGTACTCCAGTTGCCTCACCCTGCTTCCCTGTTCATCATGGAAGAAGCCAGAGCTGCCTGCATCCCAATTCCCTACTGGCAATTTGGGCAAATTCTTCAGAGGATGGTGTGATAAGAATAGAAGGTAGGAACTGGCTAGGCAGTTTGAGTAAAAGATCCCAAAGAAAAGTAGCCAGTTTCTTGGCTAAAATTAAAAATGTCCTTGAGTCTCTTAGCAACATGTTCCAAAGGCAGAAGTATTTGGGAGCTTGTATCTAATCCTTAAAAGATTTTAGGGTTACCTCTTCAGAAGGGGTAATGTTAAAGTATGCAAAAGCCACATAAAATAAATCAAGCAATCAAAGAAGAAGAGTACATGAAGTTATTAGAAAAAAGAGATGGGAGATATGGGAGGACTTGGAGGGGAGGGAGTTGGCATGGATTTGATCAAAATACCTTATATGCGTGTATGAAATTCTCAATAAATTATTTATTTTAAAAAATTAATTAAGTAAAATTGGCATACCCCTCAACAAAGAAAAGGGAGTATTTTCAGTGGAATTAAGGAAGTAGGAAGGAAAACTGTTTCATGTGAAATGGGGTGAGAGAAGATGTCTCAGTAGAACCATTTACCCCAAACTGCACAAAAGAACACCCTAAAAACAAAAGCTGCTCTGTGAGGAAAAAAAACAGCATTTGTAAACTTTATTTTTATCTATTCATATGTGTGTGTGGTTTGTATGTGTGTGTCTGTATGCCACATGTTGGGGAGGGTGCCTGTGGACGCCAGAAAACCGAAAACCGCATCAGATCTCCTGGAGCTGGAATGCGTACCCATGATGTGGGGCTGGGAACTGAACTTAGAGCATCAAGCACTCTTAACGACTGAGCTCCTTTCACACACACACAAAAAAAAACAGTACTTGCAAGTTATTTTCAGAGCCATGATGGGTAGATGAAGGAGCAACAATTCTCAGGGGACAAAGACCAGAAATTCACTACCGCTTCCCAATACGTGCTCCCGTTCTTCCCCAGGTCACTCAAAATTTATGCTCCTACACATGTGCATGCTCATGACACCCTGTATTAGTTACTTTTTTCAGTGACAAAATATCTAACAAAAGTAGCTTAAGGAGGAGCTGGCGAGATAGCTCAGCGTTTAAGAGCACTGACTGCTCTTGCGGAGGACCGGGGTTCGATTCCCAGCACCCACATGGCTAACAACCATCGATAACTCCAGTTCCAGGCTAATCCTAGGCTTTCTTCTGACCTCCGTGGGTATTGCACATGCAAGCAATACACTCATACACAAAATTTTTTTAATAATAATAAATTATTTTTCAAGTAGCTTAAGGAAGGAAGGGTTTGTTTTGGTTCACAGTTTGAGGGTACAGGCCATCATGGTGGGAACACTTAGGGGCTGGTGCTTGAGGTAGCTGTTTGCATCCACAGTCAGGAAGCAGAGAGGTGAATGCACTCATTCACCTGGCACTCGGCTTGCTTTCTCCTCTTTTTTCTGTCCAGGACCTCAGGCCATGGAACGTTGTCACCCATATTTAGGGTGGCTGTTCCAAACAAAATTAAATCCAATGGAGAAACTTTCTCATAGTTTCTTAGAAGTGTGTTTCCATAGTGATTATCAGTCCCATCAAGTTGACAATTAAGATTAAACTTCATAGACCAACGACACAAGTGTAAGAATACAGAAGAGAGATAAGAAAGAAGAATCTGGCTACAGTCCTATCATTGGCAAGTAGTTTTTATCAATCTCAAAAGCGAAGCATGAGCTGATGCCTGGGATTTGGGAGAATTTGCAGTAACCACTGAAACAAATTCAGAATTTGTTTTCCAAGGTGATCCACAGAGATTAAAATGTCATTAGCTTATTTATTTATTTATTGTGATTTCGATCCACTGGAATGATGTCCAGTTTCAAGAGTTTCAACAGCTCCAGTGCTGAGTATTCTCTGATTACCATGGTCTCCTGCACCAGGCTATTGTTAAGACCTCCCTCAGCATGCTGAACCGTGGATTTGCCCTTTCTTTGAATTAAAGGTCAGACCTAGAGAAGCGTCTTCCACTATTTCTAGGTCCCTGAACCATGGATAAGTGAGGTTCAATATAGAAGCCCCATCCAGGGATACACACCCCGCGCTCTTATTCTTTAAAACTTGGCCAGCTGTGGCCTTCTGTGTGCATTACACTCCCTTGTATAAGGAAGCTTCACAAAGCTTCACTGGTGAGAGTTGAGGAATGTACTGGTTTTCTCTCTACCTCTTGTTCCACGATGTTCTGTGAACTTTGGGTATACAGGTTCAACTATAGATGTGTCACCTAGGATTAGGTACTTCTCAGATGTATATTCTCTGTGACCAGTTGTGGAATTTTGTAGTTTGCGTTTGCAAAAAGAAGCTTCTTTGATGAGTGGTGTATGGTATACTTGTCTGTAAATATAAGGATTCATATTTAACGTATGGTAAGAAATTTTATTTGTCTAGAGATATGACAGAGATAGAATTTTCTCTAGGAACTATGTCCTATCATGCCAATTGTATTTAACTGAGTTTACAGTGCCACTCATGAGTTCACTCCCCTTGAGAGGGAGTTAAGTCTAATTAGATAGGTGTTGATTGCCTCCAGTTAACAGTGCTACTAATGCATCAATAAAGGTAGTTTGCTGCGCCAGTCATTACGGCTATTAGGCTTTAGGGCTGGGTTGGACCATTGATTGTTTTTCTCCCTAGGAAGTTTGCATATTATCATCTAGCATTATGAGGGCTAAACTTAGGGTAGAAGGTTTCCAGGCCAGTTCCTGCTTCATTGCTCTAGGTCCTGTATCTAAAGTGTCCTGTCTTCAGCAGTAGGGTCTTATCATCTACTCATTCTGGGAGATAACCAAGAGCTCTGGCAATAGCCTGTGTTATTTTGGGAGTCTCCTGGATCACTCTTCCCAACCACTCAAAGGGAAGTCTCTCTTGTCTGGCACTGTGTTCTTTGCTGAGCAGCTCCCAGATATACATATGCACTAATGTTTAGACACTGTATGAGCATTTCTCATGTTCTCATGGGTATATTTTCCCTCTGGGTTTCATGCCCCCGCCCCGCCGGATTCATTTATCTCTACTCTTTCCTCCCACCTGGCTTTCCTCCCTTCCCAGTCCCAGTGCCCCTTTTATCCCCACCCTACCCCTAACCTTCCTCATGACTCCCCCCCAACACCATGGCCCCTTGCATATATGTCCCTCTCTCCTTGCCTCCCTGCCAAAAACTCCCACTCTCCCTGTCTCCCTCTGGTAACGTGTTCCCTACTATCCCCCTCTTTCCAGTTCTTTCTTTTCCTTTACCCCATGCATTTCCATTTTCCTGGCTCTGGTGTTACATCAGGATATATATATATATACTCACATATAAGATGTTTTTCAAAAAGAAGAATTGGAGCCCAATTCACCTTAGTGGGTTAAATCTGTGATTTTGCAGTTTTTATACAGCAGAGATACCAGCATGACTGAATACTATTTCCTCCCTGTCTGCATATTTGCCTTCCTTCACCATTATTTGAGTTAGTCTTTTTAATTTTTTTAAGACAACAGTCTGTTTGCATTTGGCCTAGTTCAGCTATAATAAATTCTTCTTCTCTCCCATAACAGGTTTTCTCAAGCTGCCATAGAGGTGTCCTGTATCCTATCAATTTGCTATTCAAATATTTGGATTTTCTTCTTCTTCTTCACTTACATCTTATCTTCCTTCTACTTTTTGGTGGTAACTATACCCTGACCCACAAAGGCTCTAATTTGCACATGCCTTTTAACCAATTTATAGTTAGTGGCTCTAATAGTCCCTGACAGTGCCTGGAGTCTTTAAAATAGTTCCCCATAGCAAATCATATCTATAAACATTTTACAAGAAGGGTAAGTCAACATGTTTAAACAGGCTGCCTCAGAGAGGACTTGTATAATTTATGGAGTAGAATAGAAATTCTGCTACCAGAAGCATTTTTTCATCCCAGTAAAACTGCAATGTGGCTTCAGTGTTCAGTGACTGACTTTGTTCAAGGGACAGATGCAGGTGGAGGAAATAAATTTTCAGATACTCCTCTGGAATCCATAATATATTTCTCTTTCCATCTTTATATGGGTATAAATAGCTCTGGGCCACAGTACTTGAAACTCTCCTTCCTTTCTCTTGACTTTGGATAGGCTGTATTTGTTGGTTACTTCTTTGCCTCAGTTTCCTTACTGACAAGATAAAAATAAAACTAGCAACATCTTTCATAAGTATGATGTGAGGGTTAAGAGTTTATGCATGGAGTACTTAGAATAACCTCTGCAAGCACCCAGGGTGTTACCACTTTGGATCCTTCAGTCACCTGCCGTGTGCCTGCTTCATCTCTTCTACTGCTCCCTATGAAGTAGACGGTACAAAGGAATGTGGAGGACCAGCAGCAAAGACAGCTCAGCCCTATTCCTGGGTTTGTGCATATCAGGTTCTGTTCTTTTGTTGTTGTTGCTGTTGACTCTCACCTCAATAAAAACCTGGCATTTTAGTCCTGGTCAACATTTGTCCAGGTGTGGCTGCTCAGCTCTCCTCTGCTGCTGTCCAGGTATGGCTGCTCAGCTGTCTCCTGTCCTCTGCTGCAGTTTCTTCCATACCTTATTTCAGTGAATGAGACCACCAGTAAAGTATACAAGAGCTGTTTTCAATTTACAGTCACACAGGAACAAGTAGACAAATTAGGAGAAGTCAGAGCTAAAATAAAGCAAGCCATGCAGATGAGCAACAACAATAATAACTGGAATAAAAACTTTGTAGTACCAAGCCATCTTCAAATTTCTAATGCCCACTGCCCCATATCCCTTTTTTAATAACAACCATGGGCAAAGCTGATAACTTTACTTAGTAGTCAAATCAATGGTCTACTTTCACAGAAACATTATGTTCTGGTTATTAAGAAAGCTGCATAGCATTAAGCACTCCAGCTGGCGTACACTGGAACAATGTTTGTCTAGATCTAAATTATTTAGTAAGTATCTATTGAGTGCCCACTATGTGCACTGAAGTATGGAATGATAGAGCAAATAAACAAAACACAGTAATTTGTCTTCAAGCAGTTTGTGGTGTAGTAGAGGAAATTGGCTAAGTATACAAATAGCTATAATACAAAGTGGAAAATTAAGTGCTGTAGGCAACACATAAGTAAAGTTCTCTCAGGCAAATACTGAAAAGTGCAGTCAGTTCCTCTGAACGTACCATGAAATACATTTATTTGCAATAGAATCTCTATTAAAACAGCTATTTTTCATTCAAATAAAAGTTGACTAAGTGCCTGCTACAAGCAAAGCACAGCCTTGGACTTGTGTTAGATGCAAAGATTAAGGAGGGGACCTACGATATGAGGTGAAATGAGACATGTAGACATGCACTCATATTGAAAGGCTGATTGTTCAAAGAAGCGTGGGATCATGGAGCAGAAACTGTATTATTCAGATCCAATCAGATGGGGATCATTACCTGCCTAGTCCAAGCCCACTGTGAGGACCCAGCTTGTTCAGGGTCATCATCTTGTGGTGACATTTTGCTTCTGCTCCTTCCCCTGGAAGCTAATTCATTCTTGCCCTGTGGCCAGAAAAATTTTAATACAGAAATAATATCATGGTTCATCTTGTCTATGGCCCTCCAAAACTTCCCATTGCCCAGGGAATCAAGCTCATACACATTGCCTTGACCTGCAAACCTTGGGGAAGGGGTCTGCCTACCTCTTTGTCCTCAGCTCATGCTTCTTGCTCATTCTGCTGATCCAAGCTGACTCCTTGCTATCTCTTAGCTTTTGCAAGCACCTTTCCTTTTAGCATCTTTGTACTGTCTTCTCTATATCCACTCACACTACCTAGATTTTCTTCTTCCTTCTTGAGGACTCTGTCTCCTCTTTCCCAAGCTGGTGATAACTGGCTGCCAATGGTACTTCTTCTGCCTGAATCATTAGCTTGATGCTCTGCCTTGATACCTTCCCTTTGCTCTCCCCAGGACAGATCTCAAATAAACTCCTTAAGCCTCTTATTGAGGACAAAGCAATCCCATGTACCATTGCTGTGGCCATGAATTAGACAATGTCTTGATCCAAGTACAGTACCACAGGTGTTAGATATGAAACCAATGCCTACTTCTAAGGCTTTCATTCATTCCCTATGTGACATTGATCAAGTTACTTAACCTCTTGTTTCTGTACTCACATTTGGAAGTACCTCTAATGTCCCTTCAAGGGCCAACCTTCTTTATTCCACCATTTCTCCATCTTACACATACTTATTAAGAGATCAATTTATACATGGTACTGTGCCAGTCCCAAGGGATAAGCTATGAGTAAGATGTGAGCAGATGCTATTTCTGTCTTTAGGGAGGTTAATTTTAGTAAAGGAGACATATTAAGTAGTTTTATCCTACATGCAAATGAAATGACAGTCTCCCTCCCAAACTACTGAATGCTAGACAGGGAACAAAATGCTTAGATTCTCTCAAATCCTATTACAGAAATCAGAAGAAAAGGAGACTCATTCCAGTAGTTTAAATAGTCACAAAGTACTTGTCATTTTAAAGATTCCTAGAATTATTTGCTTTTCCTAAAAAGCAGATAGTGGTATTGCTTGAAAGGCACAGTCATGGGCCCTGCTTTATATCCATAAGCTTCGGAACCTCATCTAAGAGCAGGAGAGTAAACAAAGGGAAATGTCATCTACCCACATGAACGTTCATTTCCATCAAGGTGGTTGTTGGCACAGGTTGGGCTAGATTTGCATAAAGTTTCTATTCCTTACAATGGATCTCAGCTGTACAACCTACGACATTTTTTTTTTCTCTTTGAACAGGGTATGTACATAGATAAGCATTCCTAAAGTTCCTACCTAGAGAATTTTTTTAAAGAAATGGGGGTTGGGGAAAGGAAAGGATGCATGTGATGATGATACATTGTTTACATGTATGAAATTGTCAAAGAGTAAATAAAACATATACCATAAATAAAAAGAAAACACTTTAACTTCACAGAAATAGCCAACTAAGGCTAGTCACCTTGAAATAAAGAGCTCCCTCTAAAGTGTCTCTTAGAATGTCTTCATGGTTTTATTTTAAGTAGAACTCGGTTTTAAGAAATGTTCTAGTGATTAACATTACATTGCTTAAACCTTATAAACAGACATAAGGCAAGATCAGCACTTCCAAAGTAGGAGTTGAACTGGATTAAGATTTACTCCAGTATAGACTAAAGAAAATACCAGAAGGGCAGATCTGATACTGGGAAAGGGGTTGGAAATGAAAAGAGAACCCTTATGTAAAATTCTTCCCTTTGAATTATGGAAATATTGATAGGTTCCATCTAATGACTGGATATTTTTTCTCTTGCACTGCAATCTCTTCTGGTAATCTTGAAGTCAGACTTGGCTTTTAGGATTGTGGATAAGTAAAGCTAATGTTCAGCAAAGGAAATTATGGCCCCCTCACATCATCTCCTCCAACAGCAAGGAATGGAGACAGTTGTCCTATAGATCCAAATGGGAGGCAAAGCAAGTCATACCCATGTCTTTGCTGAGACTAGAAAAGAGGAGCCTTGCTGTGGGCAAGCTGGTGCCACATGGCTGAATCAAAATTACAAGAGTCGCACACTCCTTTGCCCAAACGGACCAGATAAAATAAATTCTAAGAGGCACAAAATTGACATTTGAAGCATAAGTACATGTATGAAATTACAATCGTGTTAACTACACCCAGAGAAAAAGAGTGGGGGAGCTAATTTTACTCTGGGGGTTCTGAAGACCACATAGGACTTAGGAAGATGAGGGGGCATTGCTAAGAACACCGTAGCAAAGAACAGAACATAAAGAAAGGTGAAGGCTGTCAAAGCTATAACAAAGCCCTGGTGGCCAAACCACACTCTCAGATTCAGGCAGAGGCTGAAAATTCATGGCATCGGGATCCTACAAAGACTCAAGGTCAGGTGGAAAATATCAGATTTCATAAACATCCCTTTACACTCCTAAGTGTCACAGCTTGTAAGAAATGGGAAGTGCAGTGCTTCAATGACCCACAAAGCTTCCTGGAATGCATTAGCCTTGAAAACAATTGTGGAAGATCGACAAGAGAAAGTGAGAGCACTAGTGGACAGGAAAAAGAGGTTCCTTGCAGGCTAGAAGATAAAATACGCTTTGTTCTCCTAAGAGAGTAGCTAAATCTCTGTGTAAGGAGCAACTCACAATTCTTTTACCTTCATTGAAATAATGATTTCTATTTATAAAAGATCTATTTTCAGGGCTGGGGAGATGGCTCAGCGCTTGAGAACACTGACTGTTCTTGCAGAAGACCCAGGTTCGAATCTCAGCACCCACAATGGCAGCTAACAACTGTCGGTAACTCCAGTCCCAGGGGATCCAACCACCTCTTCTGTCCTCTGTGGGCATTGCACAATGTGGGTGCACTTACCTACATGCAGGCAATACATGCATTCACATAAAATAAAAATAATAAAATATATTTTAAAAAAATAAGAGACCAGCATCCCTGGGGTGAAATCTTCTGGGACATATTTCCTTAGGGTCAGTACACAGTGGGTGTGTTCCAGAGGTAGGGGGATCCAGGCTGTATCAAGTTGGTAGTGTCTTGGCAATGTGTGTCTCCCACACATAGTATTGGTTTTGAAGGCATGGTCATGGAGAGTAGCTGAGGTTTTTTTAAAAAAATATCTGTTTTCTTTTTTCCCCTTTGTCAATAACATATGCAATTAAATATTTTAAGATCAGAGCCAATGATGTGAACATATGTTGAAATTCTAACTGGATTGTAGTGATAGCAAGAAGCCATTAGGACAGGTGGGTGGTGGCCTTGTGGATCAGAGTAGCATTCTCTTACCCTCCTTCTTTCACATGAGGAAACAAGAATAAATCAACTCTTTGTGATGTGAATGTCACCAAAACTTGCCCACATTGCTAATACGAGACTTTGAGCCTCAGAACTATGAGAATTGTCTGTTATTCAGAAGTCACTTGACTTTGGTATTTTGTTAAAGCAGCCCAAACACAGACACACATCACTGACTTTCTCTCACTGCTAGGATAATTTCCACTATTGTCTAACCACAGAAATTCTTTCAGATTAGTGGTTCAGTTGTGAAAGTAGTATTAGTCTAAAACTGGATATTTTCTATCTTAAATATGTCTGTGCCATAGAAATATAGAAAAAAAATTACATCCACCCCCCCCCATTTTCTGCCTATTCTTCCTAAGGACTACCTACAATTTTTAAGAATAATATAAAGAGATGTTTGTCATCAATTCTTGTTGAGATAATTTTTTCAGAAAAAAATAATTCTCTTAACATGCTCTGAGTGGCCAAATAGTACAAAAACAAATTGTAGTTATTTAATCAGAAATTAGTATGTGATCGCATATAACAAAACAAGTGACTTTAGTTCTGAATGTTTACCAGCACACAGGTATCATCATGACTCTGGTGCCCCCAATACCTGCTTGACGATATGTCACAGGCATCTCCATCATGACTGTAAAATGGTGACAGCAGCTTGGGGACTCACATACCGATACAACAACATCAAGGTTCAAAAGAAAGATTTTTCTTTTATAGCGTCATTAATGGAAAGGAAAAGTCTCTAGTGGTGGTGTTCCCCTCAGGCCTCATTGGCCACAACCAGGTCACATGAATAGATAGAAAGCAATCACAGCAAAGATGAATAGGAGCAAAATAATTTGCTAACTCAGTCACAATTTGTGTTCCATGACTACAGAGCACATCACCTTCCATCAGCAGAAGGGAGGAGGAATGCTGCAGTTCAAACGGAGTTACCCTAGGAAGGGAAAAAAGAGGAAGCAAGCAAGAAGAGGGGATGAACCCTTTTGGAGTGAGAGGGCCTATTTAAGGAGATATAGGAGGGGAGGCGTAGTACAGGAAAATCAGCTGCAAGTCCTCCATCCCCATGCCTGAAAGCACAAAGGACAGAGATGCTGCTAAGTTAAAGAAGTTTCACTGTTAAAATCAGGAGCAGATTTGGGAAAGGAGCTAACATGAAATTACACTTCAGAAATGAGCTCTATTAGGAGAGAGTGCCTAGGCAGGGGGATGATGGGGAACATGATCAGGCTTTGAGATGGGAGACCATTATGACGGACAGCACATCATAGCAGAGGCGCAAGGAAGGGGCTTATTGTGGAGAACTATTAGGGGGACTAGATACAGTATCAAAGACAGAATGATGAGGGCTAAAAGGAGAAGTTTCCCATTAACACCTGGGAAAAGCTTGCAAAAGATAGCTTAAAGTAAGAGAGATAGCCTTGTGGACAGCATGGCCATGAAGAAAGCAAGAGAGAGATAAAGATGGCAAGAGCCAGCAATCCCTGACTTGTGCCACACTTCCCCAAGAGGTGGGGAGCCTGGCTAAAGCTCAAAGTAAGTTTAAGGGTAGGCATCAGAGTTGTTTATTTTGAGAAGCATCAGAAATAAGCAAGAACGTTTGTTAACAAACTCCTGTTATCTAGCAATAGGCAGAGACCATAACTGCAGGGCAGACATGGCCTGATTTCAGAGTGAGGGATCTGTGATCTAACAGTCTTGAGAAGGCCTCCCATAAAAGCCTTGGTAAGGGTTAGCCAGAGGCAACTTCACCAGAAAGAAGACCAGGGAATTAACAGCGTGACCTTATCCACTTCCTGCTGAGTGTCTCCATTGGCCAGCACACCTGGAAGCCAGAAGACAAGTTCATACAGAAGTCTCCTGCAGCAGGATGAGGCAGGGAGGGAAAGCTGAGCTACAGGTGGAAATGGAAACCAGCTAGCATAGTCAGCATAGCTGGACCCTTCTCATGTCACTTCAAAAAGAGTACAAATCATATACAATCATTTTCAAGTAGAAAACCAAATTAACATGAAGAGCTGTCCTCTTTGACTTCCCCTTCATCTTAAAGTAGGCCTACACTTATTATTGTCTTTGTCATTTTTAATATATTTTTTAATTATTTAATAACCACATGATTAGAAGAAGCATTTCATTACAGTTTTAACATATTTAGTAACAATTTCCACCTGTAGCATACATCTCTTTTAAAAGTGGCTGTAAATTTTTAGGTTCACAGTTGAATTAATACAGTTATACAATATTTATAAACCCTGTAAGACATACAGTTGAATCAGTTTTTACCCTGAGAATATCTCCATTTCATTTTAAAATGTGCTGTTTCCTACATTTTTAATGCTACTAACACTTAGATATTTGCACAAATGTCTTTAATCTCTATGTATCTGATTATTACTAGTCACAGTCGGTTATACTCGGATCCTTGGCACCTGAGTATGGATATTAAGTCATCAGGTAGATTTCAATGGTAATGTTTATCACCTCTACTAATTAACATGAAGAAAATTCTTTTTTACTTCATTTTTAATATTTTATTGCATTTTTGAGCTTTCATATAACATCCTAATCAAATTTAGACACTGCCTCCCCTCTCTATTCTCCATAGTCCCCCACAAGATTCTGTCATATATGTTAAGTCCTATCTGATCAAGGATTTCTATCCAGGTGTTCCTCCCTCAGTGCAAGTTCATCCACTAGAGTCTAGTCAGCCTATCTAGAGTAACTCCCTTAAAGAAAATCTACTCTCTCACACCCCCAGTAATCATTTACCAATAGCTCGTTGGCTAGGATTGGGTCCTGCTGCCAATTGCCCCTCTCCGTGCTGGGTTTTTGTCTGACTGAGCTGGCATGGATCTTGTGCATGCTGTCACCATTGCTGCAAGTTCATATGAACAAGCTTCCCGTGGCCTGAAAGTCTGTGTTTCCTTATGTTCATGTACCAACCCTGGCTCTTACAATCTTTCCACCCCGTCTTCCAAGATGGTCCCTGAGCCACGATAGGTGAGGTTTAATATAGAACTCCTAACCAGGTACACAAAAGTAACAGATTTTTTTTAAATCTTTCAAAACTAGAATTGTTAGGATCAGAACCTGGGCCCTGCCAGCCCTAGCAAGCAAGGTATAGCCACCTGTCCTCAGTAGGCCAATTAAACACACAAGAAATAGTGAAAAGAAAATTCCCACCAGGACAGTTGCAATCTCACTATGGAGCCCAGGCTTGTTTCAAAGTCATGATCTGCCCAGAGGTCATATCCTCCTGCCTGTGACTCCCAGCTGTTGGGATTGCACCACCACACCCAACTCAGATTATGTTTTATGATCAGTGAGTGATACATTAGCAGTCACTGAAAGTAGTTATGTTCATAATTACAGGCTAGGAAAGGGAACATAGCACATTGTACACAATGAAGAAAAAAACACCACAGAGTAGAGATAAGACAGTTTAGGGGGAAATTTAAATTGTTTCAGAAAGTTTACATTTTGAAGTAGTTTACAAAACTTTTTTGTTTTTCAATCTAATCATTTCAACCCACATAACAAAAAGCATTTTGTTTTGCTGCTTGGGTTTCGTACAAAATCCTACAATATTCTTGAAACCAATTCAGACACTATGCCCACTGCACTAGTTTCCTCATTGCGGTGACAAAGCAACTTTAAAAGGAGCAGCTTTGGCTCACAGTTCAAGAGTATAGTCTAGGATGATCAGAAAGGAATGTCTCGGCAGTGGAAGCATGAGGCAGCTGGTCACACTGCATCACAGTCAGGAAGCAGAGAGCAACAAATGCTGGAGCTCAGCTTGCCTTCTTTCAATTCGGTCATGAACCGCAGCCCATGGAATGGTATTGCCCACATTTAGGGCAGTTCTTCCCTACTCAATTAACCTAATCTAGAAACCCTGTCATAGACTGCATAGACTTTTGTCTCCTAGGTGATTACAGATTCTGCCAAGTTGACAAGCATATTAACCATCACACCTCCAATTCCTGCAGCATCTGAAAATAGTTATGCTATCAAGAAGCACATAGAAAGCCAAGGAAGAACATGCTGGACCTGAAGGCATCAAACCTCAGATGCTCAGTCCTTTATGTAATCTATGCCCATCTCACTTCCCACTGTCTTTTGATGTTATGATAATAGAAAAATAGGCAAGAGCATGCCACCTCTCTCTGAGGATCCAACCTACAGCACACGGTGTTTGAGCATGTCTCAGTTCGGTGCTGCAAATGGTACTAGAGCACCTCTGTCTCGGTCCTGGCTGAGCTGCCAGAGTACATCCAGTGTGCTTTCATGCTAAAGTACATGGACCATGCTTAATCAACTGACTCCCTGTTTTAGAACATGATGGCTTCAGGTGAAAGATACTGAGAATGAATACAATAGTTATGTAGGTCCCATTATATGATACTAATTGAATTTTAGTACCTCATCTAAGCCAAAGAAATTTAAATAGGTTAATCTGAGATAACTGTTGGCAACATTAAATCTTTTCAAGCCTGGAATTCATACTTTATCTGCGGCTAAAATTAAGAAATCTCTTTGAAACACTTGATATCAAATAGAATGAAAAAGATAAGCTGGATTTTGTTTTAAATAGCAAATTCTCTAATGGTGATTTGAATCTTTTGGTAATAAAAAGACAAGACAATTAGTCCACAAGTGTAAGAACTGTGAGAATTGGTATTAGTATCCGGTGTGTTCACTCATGTACTCTCAGTGCTGAAAACAGCACCTGACCCATCACAGCTACTCAGTTAATATGTGTTGAATAATGAATGAATACTTAAAGCCCCAAAGTTTAAATTAAACTATTTAAATATAAAAAATATGGGTGGCTTATTTTGAATACTTAATGATAAAATAGTATCAGTAACAGTACCAATAATACTAATAACATGGTTATCCTTTTTAATATTTACCCCTTGCCAGCCTAAGTGGGACATTTTGTTCATAACACTTCACTGAACTCTTACGAAGAATCCAAATGTACCATAACCTGAAGAGTGAAATTCTCATTCTATAGATGGAGTCTCCAAGACCTAGAGGCCTCAGTTTAACAAACTCAGGATTAGTACCCTCATCTGTCTCTAAATCCCAACAGCTTCAGCACAAAACTGTCTCTACCATTTGTATCACCAGGCAAAGCAGCTCATCTCAGATTTACTTCTTAAATCAGAAATCCTTTCTTGAGTTGGGTTCGGGCAACTCTTGACTTTACTGTCTGCTGGCCCACTCTCCTCTGAGCGATAGTGTACAAGTTATTCAGTATATCTGAGCCCTAGTTTCTTTATTTTCAAGGAATGCTTCATTTTCTCACCTAATAAAGACTTTATTAGTTTTTCATGGAACATTCTTCTGCAGTTTGTCTGGTACATTACCAGTGCTTATTTAGGGTACTCTGCAACTCTGTTCACAAAAGCAGTTAATTCATCCTATTAGGAAGTGGAATGCATAGAATTGTGATCAAAATCTCTCAACACTGAAAGAACTTTCTGTCACTCTGTTTTTTTTTTTTTCTTTTCCCTTTTCTCAATTGAGGTGGAAAAGGCATTTCACTCCCAGGATCCTAGCACAGGCTCCCTTTGTCACTTCTACAGTATGGAACGCTGTCTATAAAACCTTCAGGACAACTCTGAAGGAATATTCACCGCTGTTGATGATCGGTCAAAGAATCTCAAAAAGTCACACAACAATAAAATGAAACCATTCTTCTTTCATTTGTTCATAGCTTCATTTTCAGGGCCCAAGGAGAGCACTGAGACGTGAGAGAACATTGCCTTCTAATTACTTCTCACTAACTCCTAATTGCTAGCTTTATTTGTTTATTAAACTTTCTACTTTCTTCATAATATCACAGACATTTTCATTTATTGCTTAATTTTTCCAAATTACAGTAGGTGAGCACGAGGCCTCCTTTGGGATCATCCTCCCTGCTCTACTTATACTGAAGGGCATTTTTAATTACTTAAGCCTTTCAATTTTTCTCAGAATCATTACCTACCAAAGTAGAACATCATTTTGAAAAGACTGTAATATCTAAGCCCATGTTTGCCTGAGTTTCTCATCTCCTTAAGGTCTTCCCCTAAATGAAGGCAAGCCACAGTGGACAGCAAAATAACAAAAACAGAAAAAGCAAAAGGAAAGAAAACTAGGTACAGTAGCAAAGGGGTGCCGAATAAAACACTCCACTGGTCATCTTCCTGCAGAGACAGTATTAAACAACTGTTTATAAGGCCTAAGGAAGTCAGGGGAGAGACCAGAGTGAGGTTTTAAGCACTGTCCATGTCATCCTTCTTCAACTGTAAGCAGCACAGTTTAAAGAAGATGCCATTTTCTTTAACTAGAAAAATGGGATTAAATCCAGATCTTGAGCTAGACAACCCCTGCTGCTAGGCCTATCATGGTAAAACCCAGCTCTAAATAGAGTCCTATAGCCTGCCCTCAGTACATTCAGTATCTTGAAGTGGATGCTTTGTAACCTGATAGCCAAAGGACTGCCTCCACCACCCCTCTGCCAACCTCAGGCAGCACTAGAGGAGTAAGACTTTGCCTGCTAGGATGTAGGACCAGGAGAGAGCCTAATTCTTTGGTGTAAACTCTAGTGCAAAACACATCATGGTGAACCCAGCACCAGGCAGAACCTAAGGCTTCTAACCCCTGGCTAGTGTTTCCAGGGAGAGCCTTTGTATCCGCCCTAGTTCTATGAAGAACCCTGTGACTCACTGGGACAAATCCATGTTTCAGTCTGAATCACTGTCAGCCACAGTGCAGTTCTGTCATGTACCCGCAGGCTCTAAGTCCCTGAACTTGTGAGACTCAAATGTATCTAAGTTACTGTCAAATCAAGTGGTCAACGGTCTGCCTACCACCACTGCCCAACCTCAGGGAGCACAGAGGGAAGATTGGAAACTGAACACAGGAATGTGTCTTAGAACTCAGTGCCAGGCCAAGATGGAAAGATGTTAGCATCCCCTATTCCTAGGCTGGCACCAAAAATGGATTTTATAGATCTGTAAGCTGGCAGGCTATCAGTTGCTAGACAGTCTGTTTCTGGCACCTTATTTTGCCCACTAACTAGGTGACAGTTTCCTGAAAGCTTTGGATATTTATTGACATCTACTATCACGTACACATTGAAAGATTAGATATCTAATCCAGTCTTTATAATCTGGCTTTAATGACTATCTTTTCAGAAATTCTAAGCAGGCTACTGATTTTCCAGAGCCTGTGGATACATCCACTATTTCAACTATATGTTGGTTATATGAAACTCACTTTACCTCTAAGGATATGCCTAGACTGAAGTGATGGAGTAGAATAAGATATTCCATGCAAGGGGAATTTTAAAATAAAAAGGAGATATAGACAGACTTCAGTACAATAATGGGAGAGAACTTAGTACCCCACTTCCAACAATGTACAGATCTTCCAGGCAAAAATATTTAAATTATGCCATAGACCAAATGGACCTATACACATCCATAGGGCATTCCACCCAGCAACTTCAGAAAAACGCTTGTCTCAACAGCACATGGAACATTTTTCCACAATGGATAATACGTGAAGCCATAGAACAAGCCTCATCAAAATTTGAAAAGTGGAAATTATATCAAGTCTCTCTTATGACTTCAAGGCATAAAGTTAAAATTAATATCAAGAGAAACTTTAAAAAGAGTACAAATACATAGATTAAATAATTTACTCCTGAACAACTAATGGTTCAAATAAGAAATTAAGAAGAAAAATCTTAAAATTATCTTGAAATAAATAAAAATATGGATATGACATTCAACAATCTGTGGACCTCAACCAGAGTACAGATGGAGAGTAGTACCAACAGCAAGGATTGTAGCCACCTACACCTACGTCAAAAAGCAGAAAGGTCATAAATAAAATTTATAGCTGCCCTCAGAGAACATGAAAAATGAAAACAAACTTGAAATTAGCAAAAGTAAGACGTAATGAAAATTGGAACCATTTCATTGGAACCAAATTGGAACCAAATGAAATAGAAACTGAAAAAGAACAACCATACAAAGGGATGATTTTTGGGGGCTGGAGAGATGGCTCAGTAGTTAAGAGCACTGACTACTCTTGAAGAGGAACTGGGTTCTATTTCCAGAAACCACATGGCAGCTAATAATCATCAATAATTCCAATTCCAGGGGATCCAATGCCTCTTCTGACCTGCATAGGCATTGCATGATACGGGAGCACTTATGAACATGCAGGCAATACACCATACACATAAAACAAAACATAAAATATTTTTTAAAAAAATGATTTTTTAGAAAGATAAATAAAATTGGGAGAATTTTAGTAAGACTAAGAAAAATGAGACAAAACTCAAGTAAATAAATCATAGATAAAAAAGGAAATTACTTCAAGAGGCATCACAAAATACAAAGAATCATTAGAAATTATGAACAACAAATGCTATGCCAACAAATTTGACAACCTAAAAGAAATGGAAAAATTACTGGAACACATATTTTACCAAGATTGAATCATGAAGAAATAGAAAACATGAATAGATCAATTTAATAAACAAAATATTCCTTAATAAATAGTCTCCCATCAATGAAAAGCCCAACAGTGGGTTATCTCTCTGCTGAATTCTAAAAAAGGAAAAATTAAAGTTGTACGAATTCTTCTTTAATTGTTCCAAAAATAAATGAAGAGATTCTCAGAAATTCATTGTTTTTTTAAACTTTCTTTTAAATTTTTATTTATTATTTTTATTGTATGCGTGTATTGCCACTGGAGTTACAGACAGTTGTTAGCTGCCATGTAGGTGCTGGGATTTGAATCCGGGTCTTCTGCAAGAATAACCAGTGTTCTTAACCACTGAGCCATTTCTACATTCCCCATACAAACTCATTCTATAATGCCAACCTTATCCTGATACCAAAGCCAAATGAGAACAACATAGAAAGAAATCTAGAAACCAAAATTTTTGTTGAGCACAGATGTAAAAATTCCCAATAAAGTATTAGCAAGCCAGTTATGATAGGACATGAATATTATTTATCATGAAAAAGTAGGATTTATCCCAGGGAAGCAAGTATGTTTCAGTATATACCAAGCAATAAATTTAATACATCTCATCAACAGAATAAGAAAAGACCATATGGGCATCTCAATATGTGCAGAAAATTCAGCATTTGCTCATGAACTGAATAAACTAGGTATAGAAGAAATGTTCCTCAACATAACAAATGTCAAATAAATACATTAACTTTCATGTGCCTGTTTCCTCCGGGTTGAACTTGATCACTGCTGTGTTGAGTCAAAACAACCATGACCACGTCCACAAGACCATTCAGGCTTTGTCTATTAATATTCCCTCATGGAATGAGGCAGAAGGCTAATGCAAAGAAGGCTTGTAAGGCTGACCACGTTCACAAGTACTCCTCCCTCCCCAAGACTATATGAGCAGTTAACATTTGCTAAAGAGGAAGAAAATGGAAAATGGTATAACTGCTCATAAACTGACCATTATCTTGTAGGTAACCCTTATCCAATATCCCAAATAAGTCCATTGGTTCTCCAAGCTACATGTGCAAGGAATCATTCTTTGGTTTGTTGTTGTCCCTTCTTTCTACAGTGAATAGAAATAGACAACCCAGGAAAAGGCATGTAACAAAGAGCAAGAAGCTAGCATTATATAGTGGGGGGAGGTTCTCTCTAAAAGTGGTAGAAGACAAAGATGTCCATTTTCTCCACATTCATACAATGTACTACTAGAGGAAATTGGGAGAAATAAAAGAATGAAAAAAGAGATACAGAGAGAGATGGACTGGAGAGATGACGCAGCCATTAAGAGAGCTTGCTTTTCTTCCACTGGACATGGATTCAATTCTTAGCACCCATTTGGGGTAGTTCACAATCACCTATAAGTTTAACTCTGGGTATCTGATAGCTTCTGGCACTTGTGTGTGGGGGTGTGTGTGCACGCACACGTGCACATACACACACACACACACATACACACATACAGTTTAAAAAATAAATCTTTATTTTAAAAAGATACAGAGAGAGAAGAGAAGGAAAGAGAATGGGAGAGGCAAGGAAGGAAAGAGGGACGAGGAAGGAAAGGAGAGAGAATGGTGATGGAGAGATGGAAAAGAAGATGAAAGAAAAGAAGTTCAAAGTAGGAAAGAAGAAAGTAAACTAAACTCAATATTTACAGAATATCTTATATACAGGAAAACCTAAAGATTAAAGAAATCCAAATTAATAGAACTAATGAGCTAAGCCAAAAAGTTTGGGTACAAAATCAATATTCAAAAATCATCAGCAGTGCAGTTAATGAAACATTTAAAATCAAGACAGTGATTCATTTTCTAATATATTTAAAAAATAAAATAAAGAAGTGATCAATATCTAACAATAACGAGTGTAAAACATTAAGAAAAAATAATCAAACACAAAAAAATGGAAAGGTAGGTCATGGTCATGAATTGGAAAGATAAATAGTGCTAAAATATCCAAGCTACCCAAAGAAATCTACAGATTCAACACAAACAAGAAACAAATATCAATGATATTCTTCTTAGATCTAGGAAAAATTGTCATAAAATTGGTGTGGAACTACAAAAAAAAATAGTAAAAGCAACATTGGGCAAAAAAAAAAAAAATGTAGAATGCATTATACTACCTAACTTGAAAATATGCTACCAAGCTAGCTAGGTGTACTTATATACATGGAACAGTCATAACAGGAAGTATCACCAAACATCTATGCCAAGTATGCTGAGAATATGCACTAGAGACAGGATAGTCATTTCAATACATGGTGCTGGGGAAATTACTGGTCTATATGAGAAGAACAGAACTGTACTCCCATTTCTCCCCATATACAAGAATCAACTCAAGATGGATGAAACAAATATAATACAAGGAACTTATGGACAAAGCCCCCTCCAACCACAGGAAGCAAAAGTAAAAATAGAAAAATAGGATTACATTCCTGTTGCTGTGCTAGAAACACTGACCAAAGCAACTTATAGACGGAAGAGTTTATTTGAGCTTACAGTTCCAGGGGAATTACAGTCCAACATGGCAGGGAGGCATGTCGGCAGGAGGTGGCTGGAGCAGGAGCAGCTGAAGCTAAGCTCTCACATCATCACACAGACACAGGAAGCAAGAGAACTGGAGATCCAGCAAGGCTTAAAAACTCTCTAAGCTCACCCTTACTGACGTGCTTCCTCCAGGACAGCCACACCTTCTAAGACCTCCCGAAACAGCACCACCAACTGGGACAAAATGTCCAAATATTTGGAGCGTATGGGGGACATTTTCACTCAAACCACCACAATCGCACTGTAAACTTCTGCACAACAAAACAACAGCATGAAAGAGCATTTAATGAATAAGAGAAAATATTTGCAAACTATGAATCTGTTGGGCGGGGGTGTTACTAACCAAATTATGTATGAAAATCAAATAATTCAGCAACAACAACAAAAACCAAACAAACAAAAAACACTTAACTGTTCAATAAACCTAAGATGATACTTTTCTTTTTCTAAAGAATATTTTATTGAGTTTGTGTGCATGTCATACAATAAATCTTAATCATGGTTAGAACACTCTTTTGTCATATATGTTAAGGCCTATCTAGTACCCAGCTTTTGTACCCAGATGTCCCTCAATGCAAACTCATCCACTGGAGTCCAGTCAGCCTATCTAGATTCACTCTCTTAAAGAAGATGGTGACGCTTTTATCTAGGGAGTAATCAACAGCTCCTAACTGGACTTAAAACACACTCAATGGGAGGGAACTCATGTGATACCATAAACATAGCCAAATACACAAGGATGGAGAGGACATAGATCTTAGAAAATATCCCAAGGCTGTCACATCCCTAGACAAATGTAATTTCTTACTATATGCTAAATATTGATCCTTATATTTACAAACTAGTTGCCACTCATCAAAGAAGCTTCTTTTACAACAGACAGAGACTATTACGGAGTTCCATAACTGGTTACACAGAGAGAATATGTGTCTGTGAGATGCCCAACCCTAAGTGACAAATCTACAACAGAACCTCTCTACACCTAAAGCTCACGGAACATAGTGGAACAAGGGGTAGAAAGAATAATAATGCATCTACTTTCATCACCAAACTCCCTCATGCAACAGAAAGCAATGAACACAAAGGGCCACGAATGGCTAAACAATAGAGAATGAGTCTGCATAGTCCAGTCCTTGGTCAGGACTCCTGACGTATCGACAGTTTAATGTCCCATACATTAACCTTCACCCACCCAGAGCTCAGGAACCTTTGTGGAAGAGGAAGCAGAAAGATCGTAAGAGCCAGGGGAGGAAGTGCATGCCCATAAGGAAACAGAGTCTTACAGGCTTCTTTGATGAGTGGTGAATGGTATACTTGTCTCTAAATATAAGGATCCATGTTTAGCATATGGTAAGTAATTTCATTTTTCTAGAGATAAGACAGTTTTCTCTAGGGTCTGTGTTCTCTCCAGCCATGTAAACATTTGGCTATGTTTGTAGTGCCGTCCATGAAATCCATCCCATTGAGAAGGCTTTAAGTCCAATTAGATAGCTGTTGATTACCCCCCAAGAAAAAAAGTGCCACTACTGCACCACTATAGTTTGTTATGCTGTAGTTATTAGGCTTTGAAGCTGGGGTTGGATCATTGATTTATTTTCTCCCTTAGCAGCTTGCATAATATCCTCTAGAACTATGAGAGTTAGTCTTCAGGGAGGAGGCTTCCAGGTCAGTTCCAGCTCCATTGCTCCAAGGCCTGTGTCTGAAGTATGTCCTGTATTCAGGAGTAGGGGGCTTACCTTCAAGTTCTGGGAGGCAATCAAGGGCTGTGGCAATAGCCTGTGCTACTTTAGGAGTCTTTTGGAGTACCCTGACAAACAACTTGAAGGGAGGTTTCCCCTGTCTGGCAATGTGTTTCTTATTGTATAGCCTTCAGGTATACACATGCACTCATGTTCAGATACTGTGTGTATATTCTAAAGTAGACACTTTTCAATGAAGTAACAAATATCAAGAAGTACAATGAAAAATGCTCGATATTACCAATAATCAAGAAACTTATAAATCAGAGCCAAAATGAGATTTCACCTCATTCCAGTTAGAATAGCAATTATCAGATGAAAGATGACAAACACTGGCAAGGATGTGGAGCAAGGAGAACCCTTGTATACTCTTGGTGGGAATGTAAATTAGTGCCATCAATATGCAAAGCAATATGGAAGGCCCTCAAAAAATTAAATACTACTGCCATATGATCTAGTAGTACCACTGCCCACTATATTTCCAAAGGGAATGGAAGACAACCTTGCCCCACATTCAGTACCACACAATTCACAGTAGCTAAGAAATGGACATGAAATACCCATTGACTGATGAATAGATAAAGAAAATGTGGAACACTTACACAATGGGATATAAAAGGATGAAACCCTGTCAATTTTGGCCACCTGGATGGAACTGGAGATCATTGTGCTAAATGGAATAAGCTGATATAGGAATCTTGGGGTGTCTGTGAGAGTAATGGATCCTTTCTCAGCCCTGTTTGCTTAGCTTGAGAGGATAGAGTCCTGGAATCTTAACCACCACCAAAGCCATCTCTAGCCAGAGAATTTGGAGTTCTTATCTCACAAATACAAAGAATGAAATACATGGACCACAGAGGGAGAGTTTTAGAAAGTATTTTAGGGACTGAAGAGATAGCTCAGCAGCTAAGAGCACTGGCTGCTTTTACAGAGAATACGGGTTCAATTCCCAGCACCCACATGGCATCTAACAACTGTCTGTAACTCCAGTACCAGGGATTCAACACCCTCTTCTGACCTCTGCAGGTACTGCATGACACAGGTGTACCCACCTACATGCAGGCATTACACTCATACATATAAATTAAAAATGCAAACAAAATATTTTAAAAAGAAAGAAGTATTTTATTACAGGGAGCTGAGAAGAAAGAAAGTGGGATTCCCGCACAGCAGAAAGGGTCCCCAGGAGTGGGATACCATTGAATCTCACTGCCTTGGAGTTCATAAGACTTTGGTGGATAGAGGAAGGGAAGGGGATATGAGGTGCTCAGTCCAGGTACCATCCCAGATGTCCAAGTCCCTGAAGGTTTCCGTCAATCCTCAGTATGGTTTCTAGGAACTGAATATTTCTTTAGAGAGAAGAGATAAGGAAAAGCCAGACTCCCTTCCTGGCATACCAAGTCTCTGACCATGGCAAAACCAGAGACATTTTTGGCTTAGATACATCTGGCATCTTTGTCCTCAGGCAAGAACCTTAACCAAGAAAGAAACTGCTCACTTTCCTTGTGTGTTTATTTATTTTTATCCTAAACTGCCAAGCTAGTTTCTATCTCCTGTTCTTATCAAAGCCAGGTACACAAAAGACAATGACCACACATCACTCATTCATGGAATTAGAAAAGTTGATTTTATAAAATTTGAAAGTAGAATGATGGTTACCAGAGGCCAAGGGAAATTGCAAGGAGGACGGGATCAAGAAGAGTTGGTTCATAAGTACTAAGTTATAGTTAGATGGGAAAAAAGTTCTGGAATTTTGCTGTACAGTGTGATGTAGCTATAGCTAGCTGATGAAAATGTACTTCATTTTTTGAAAAGCTAAAAGAGGAAATTTTGAATGTTTTCACAAGAAGCAATAATTGTTTGAGTAGATGAACTTGTTTTTCTGACCTGCATGTTACACAATACCTACATATCAAAATATCGCATGGTTCCTACTACAGATGTACACATTTTCATGTATCAGAATTTTTTTGTAAAGAACTCCAAATCTGGGTATGGTAGTGCATGCCTGTGATGGCTAATCCTGGTTGTCAACTTGATTGGATCTGAGATTAACTGAAATGAAAGAGATCTTCTTGATTGGATCATCTAAAGCCGGAAGACACACCCTAAATGTGGGTGTTACCTTCTGATGGCAGTCTGTATAAAAGACCAAGGCAGAGGAGAATGCCTGGCTTCTTGCTGCTTGCCTTCTCTCTCGCTGGTGAGTTCATCTTGCTGCTGTAGACTGAAGACTAGCTGATATTTTGGAATTTGTCAGACCTTCAGCACCAGATTGGGACTACTGAGACATCCAGCCTCGTGGACTGAGCGACTACAGATTCTCAGCCTCTCCAGTGTGCTGTAGCCATTGTTGGACTACTCGGACTCTATCCTGTGAGCTAACCTGATAAATCTTTATACATATTCATTCTACTGGTTCTATTTCTTTGGAGAACCCTGACTAATACAATGCCTTTAGTCCCAGCACTCAGGAAGCAGAGGCAGGTGGATCTCTGAGACGGAACAGTGTGGTCCTACTACCTAGCAAGTTCCAGGCCACCTGAGGCCACAGGGAGATTTTGTCTCCAAAAACAAAACAAAATAAAACAAACAAACAAAAATCAACAAAGAAGCTTCAAGTGATATTGCAGCTGGGGGAAAGGCTCAGCACTTAAAACTTACAAATTTTACATATCACTTTCAAATTTATGTAAACAAATAGAGAGGAAGGAGGACTAAAATTTAGTGTGATCCCTTGTTTTGTTAATTTTATGAATTATTGGATTCTTATAATTTTCTAGCAGACAGCTGACGCTCCTCACCCCCCAAAACGAAAGTCATTATAGGATGACTGAAAAGTGAATCTGTTTTTTAATAACCCTTTGTTTATCTTTAGTTACATTTATGTATGTGGATCTGTGTGTAGGTATGTACACATGAGTACTAGTGTCCCGGAGGTCAAGGACCTTAGGTCCCTCAGAGATTGAGTTACATGTAGATATAAACACCAAATGCCAGTGCTTGGAATCAGACTCTGGTACTCTGCAAGAGTGGTCTGTGCTCTTAACCACCGAGCTATCTATCCAGGCCCAGGAAGTGAAATCTTAGTGGAAAAGAGAAGGTGTAACAGTACAGGGCCACCACGTGACAATTTTGAAATTGAGTTTGGAGATGAACCAGTTATAAAGCTAGAGTCGGGTAAGACAAAGATGTTCTAGATTTAAGTGGAGAGATACTTGTTCTGAGGTTTTCCAAAGTGGCTGAACTGAGGCAGTGATTCTCATCTGTGGCTAGGCATGGCCACCCACTGGGAAGCCTTGAAGTATCTCCCTGCCCAGGCAGCTTGCTCCCCTGGACGATCAAAATCAGAAACTGAGAGTAAGATTTGGTATTTGAGGTGCTTCGCTTCTCAACGATGCGAAGCACAGCCAAAATCAAGGACCCTGGAACCAAACATATTTAAGGATGGATTCCTCCATGTCACTTTGAATTATACAGAAATCTTACTAAATATACTTACTATTTTTTTTGCTTTTTTCAACATTTTATTTCTTACATGTATGAGTGTTTTGCCTGCAGGATTTTAAGTGTACCACATCTGTGCAATGCTCATGGAGGCCAGGAGTGGGTATTGGATCCCAAAAAACTGTAGTTACAAAATAGTTGTTAGCTTCCATATGATTGCTGGGAAGAACCAAACCCAGGTCCTCTGGAAGAGCAGCAAATGCTCTTAATCACTGGGCCATCTCTCCAGACACCAATTACTATTTTTTAAGGAGCAGTAATAGACTAAATACATTTTCTACATGAATTTCCCAGCCGCCACTGTACATTGTCAGTAGGAACTGAATGCTAGTTCTGATTTGATCTCCTGAATGGCAGGCTCATAAGCAAGGGGACATCCAATATCTGGACTTCTGGAGCAACTGCAGGTAGAAACTGGGCTTTTTCCACAACCCAAAGAAACACTTGCTACCCTAAACAGCTGTCCCAGGGTGTGAATGAGTGAGCCTCTGCCAGGAATCACAAGCAGCTGCTGAAGCCAGCTGCTGGCACAAGGGGAAACCCAGGACTGGAAGCTCTCCGTACCCACTGTCAGCGCCTTGGGAAGCCAGGATTGCTCCCAATACAATGTGGGTGGCCTGAACACAACAGAGTGCAAGCTGATGAAACAATTGCAAATACATGTCTTCAACTAAAAGGAGTGATTAAGGCACACTCTGACAAGAAGCTGTTGATAACTGTCATTTGCTTAGAAACTTAAAATATCTTGAAATACTAAACTATATCTTAAATTCCCAAGACTAGCTTATTGCTTTCTTGGCCATTAATTTTTGTTTTTGTTTGGTTTTTAATCCTGGCGTTGGTGGCTTTCTTCTTTGTATTTGTCAGGTTTTGTAAACACAAGCTAAGACTTTTTAAGCTACTTTAAGTGAATAAATTCTTCTTTTATTACACTTGACAGCAGTTTATATATTTTAAAAGTGTTATTTTTAGTGACTTGGAAAGTACATATTAAGGTGTTAACAAATTCTGTACCATTGGATACCTATTTCCATTTCTCCAACACCTAGTGAATGTTACTAAGGAGTGGGAATAAGCATCACGTTCCAGAAAGCACTGAGGTCCCAAGCCTATTTCAACACTTACTTTTTACCTGTCTCCTCTAGAATGCTCCTAGTCTGATCCCTTGCTCTCCTGGGTTTCTATGTATCTCAAAGAGCTTATGACATGATTTAGTTTAACAGCTTTTGAGCTCATGATATGATAGGTTAGCCAACAGAGCTGTAGTAAAAAGCATAAGCAGAGGACAGTTTTGAAGTAATCCCACAAGTTCATGTAGTTTTATGATTTAACATTTATCAATTTAAAATGACATCAATTGAGTCTTTTCTACCTTAAAGTTTTAGATGCATCTGTAAGGTTGCAAGTATGGTATTTTAACACCATCATCAAAGTCTTTTCAAAATCAATTTTCTCCTCCAAGAAAAATATATGTTTTATGCAGTTTTATAAGGTTGTGCATGGGGGAACATATAGATCTATATAGATCTATATGGATATATAGATATGTGTGTGTGTGCACACGCACGCACACACACACACATATTTAGAATCAAGAAAGGCAGACTTTGGAATAATCTGGAAAAATGAAAAATTTAAAGAACCACTGTGTAGATAGACAAAAGCAAAAGGTGGACATGGAAACATGTAAAATAGAGGAGTGAAAAGACTATATTAGGACAACTTCTGTTACAAATGACAGAATTCAACTCAAAATGACTTAACAAAGCCAATACTAACACTTTCAGCTGAATTAGTGGTTTGAAAACATTTCTTTTGCAGGCTTTCATCCAGGGAAGGATCCCTAAGGTCACAGAAGATCTTTGTTTCGTAACACCAGCTTAGCACTCGTGGGGGAAAGCACACTCATTCAAGTGCATGCAGTCTGGGAGCTAAATGTCACTGGACTGTGGTCAGGTTGCTTGCCCATTCTGGGTCTGGAGAAGGACAGTCAACGCTGCCCTAATAGCAAGGACTGAAAATGAAAATTGAGGGAAGATTACAAACTCTGAAATGGAGCACACACATGTACATCTCAGCAAACACACACAAACGGAACACACACAAACACAAACACACCACACATGCCACACCACACACATACATATACACAGAACACATATATACACACAAATATACCACACACATACCACACATATAAACACACCACTCATACCACACCATACATATATACATACACACACAGAACACACATGAACACACTACATTTATATGCATACCACACAAACAGAACACACACACATACACATAAGTATACCACACACATACCACATACATACAAACATACCACGCATCTAAACATACATCTTCCCCCTACATATCTATATCATTTAGCATCCCAGCTGTTACACTCAAAATAAGATAATTCAAAGAAGGTATTTTGAAAGACTATTGACTTAATGAGGCATGGTCAGGGAGCTGAAAAGATATAAAGAACAGGAACAAAAGGATGCATACAGTCGCTACCACAGCAGGAAACAGCAGAATCATGCAATGGCTTTTTATCAAGGCATAGGGATAGGGACAGGGACAGGCCAAAATAAGCTGACAGGAAGCAACCAAGAGGACCAATAAATGCTCTGTCCTTACCCTCTCCCCTCCCAGAGCTTCATCATAGATCTCTATCGACCAAACCCAACAGGAAGACAGATAACAAGGGAGCAGTGAGGGCATGCTAAAAATGAAGAGAGATCTGCTAGGTCAAACAGAAGCATCCCATTTAACACCATTACAAAGAGGTAGTTTGTGATATCTTCCAGTTGTAAGTATATGACAAAAACAGTTCTGCTATAATAAACGTTAACTTTTCATCCCAGCCAAGTTTCTTGAGTCAACAAAGCCTCCGCCTCACCCTGCTTCATTCATGCCACATTGCAAATGGACCTTTGCCTCCTCACTCTATAGTACTAGTTTTCAAATTTTGGTTGCCATACCCCAGGAATAACCTTACCTTGGAACTTAAGAGAAATGCAAATTCAGTAGAGCCAGCCAAGGTCATCTGAGTCAAAAACTGAGACACTAGAGGCCAGCAGCTTGTGAGGTAGCAAGCAGTGCGGGTGCTTGTGAGATGTACCCCAGTTTGGGAGCCACTACACTACAGAAGCCACCATCTCTAAAATGATCTCTGCCATACTAGGGCCCAAACAGCTTTCTGTCTTCATAACTCTTGTCCTTTGTTTTGACTTTTTTTGTGTGACATCTGATACTGTCACCTCTTATGTAGGAAAAGACATTCTGTCCTCCCATATACCTACTGCAGAACATAAAACACAACACCCATCCTCTTGGGAATCCTCATATCTCCCTCACCATACCCCAAACATCCCTGATACTGTGAGCTCCTGACTGGAAAAAGCAGAGGGAAGGAAGTTAAAGGTCACTGTTCTCATGAGCTTCTCCTTATTTGATTCATGTATTTTATACTTATTTATTGTTGTCAGATTACAAGCTCCATTGGCTACTTTATACTACAGCAGTGTGGGAACATGAAATTTATAGTTTCACAGCCATCGCATCTGCTACTGAAGACGGTAGAAAATTCAACAGAAAAATATGGAGCCCATTTGGGCTTCATGTCTAAGCCAAATCTTCCAATTCTTTTTTTTTTCAAATAATAAAAATATTTTTAATGATAAAAACTAAAGTTTTACAAATTCGATATGAAGATATATATATATGTTCATACATGTATATTATATGTATAATATACACACATTATGCAGAAGAGTAAATTTTGATGCTATCTTCATTTCTTCCTAACACTGGTAGACTAAATGAATAGGATTAAAAAAAGGCCAAATTGAGTTGGCGAGATGGCTTAGCTGTTGAGTGCACTGGCTGGTTTTGCAGAGGACCGAGGTTGATTCCCAGCACCTGCATGATGGCTAGCAATTGCCTGTAACTCCAGTTCCAGGCAATCTGACACCCTCTTCTGACTTCCATGGGCATTGTGCAGCATGGGTGCACTTGCATACATGCAGACAACACACTCATACACATAAAATAAGCATAATGAAAAAAAAATTTAAGACTGAGTTTCTAAAAGTGCTAACATCGTACAACATTATCCTTATCCGGTCTCTGGCAGCTACCCCTCTAATAGACCTACTGTTTAGTTCAACACCTATGACTTGACTTTCAACTGGGACACAAAGCCAAATGGCCAGACTTAACTGCCTAAAAAAGAATTTTCACAGCTAGGTATCTGGACTCTGTCAAGGTTACTCAGGGTGGAGAAATTTAAACTCATAGTTCCCCATCAATGGATGAATCTCTAAGGACTTAAGGAATTAGATACTCCACTGCCTTTAAGATGTGTATGCAACTGTTTTGAGTGTGAAATTGAGCACTTTCCTTCCTTCTGAAGTGCAATTCTTTTTCATCAAAAACTAATGCTGTTGTTTCAACCTTTTTCTGGTTACTAAGTATAACTTAAAATTTAGAATTCATGAAACTCAGGGACAGGAGTGTACTTACATATTGTGAATCCCCAACACAAGCTGCATCGGCTAGCCTAGGAAAGCATTAGAATAGATTGGGGACTTTACATCTTTGCATCATATGTGGTGTTAACAGATTAAACGTTAATGTAGTTGATATTAACAATTTTAACAGTTGTGATGGCTCAGCTCTTTGAATATTGATGCTTACAGAGCTTGCACAGTTGCTGGAGTCTACAGACACATGGATTGTGGAGATACGCTTAGGACATATCATTTTAAATTTTATTACATGGGAACAAGTGGCTATTCGGAGTTTTAAACAAAACTTTTACTTTCGTGCTTAAACTCAGAGCTCTGGTTAGATTTGAATAGGAAAGCAGTACATGTTAGTACTCACACTGGGCATTTCTGAGTCATCCAATGGAATAAACAGAAATCTGACAGTAAGTGCAAATATTGTGCTGTCAAGAGTGGATACTGGAGAGGACTCGCCGGCAGCTTCTGGTACTTTGCCCCAGGTGGACTGAGAAAAGGCTTTGCTCCCCTCAGATTGAAAGGCGTTCATGTACACACAGTTAAGAGGAACCCTGGCCTACAATAAGAAATGCAGGCTAAAATAAGTATTTCCTAAACTGAAGAACTTGAGACCTCTGGGGTCCTAAATATTGGAGGAGGAAATCTAATAGAGCTTTGGTTGTTCCAACCGTTATTCTCTTTCTTAGCTGCTGCTGACTTGCAATGGGAAAAGATAAACTCCTGCTAAAAGACAAAAATAAGTGGTAGATGTGGGGTTCTGCCCCAAGGTCCTGCCCCGGAGGGACCTGCAGTGATGGGGGTCAGGGAACTGTGAGCCGGCTGTCCACCCGTTTTGCCAGCCCTCCACAACCTGAGGACAATCAGACACAACAGGGAGTCTTGTCAAGCAGGAACTCGTTTATTGCAGGTGTCACAGAGCTTATATAGGCAAAAACCACAGTCTGGAAATCCCCTCGGAAACCCCCTCCCCCGAATGCACCCAATCAGCTTAAAGGTCACCCTGCCACATGGGCAGGGTCCCATAGTCATCAACAATGATCACGTGCTGATCACACGCCCCCAGGGACAGGAAAGTGTCCTTCAGCCAATCGGGAGGTTTTCAAAACACGCCAAGCCTTGCCCTGCTTGCTTCCTCTCAGCACCATCTTTGCAGGGTCGCTCGCAGGCTCCCACATCTCCCCCTCTTTATTTTTATCTTATAAGGCCGGACTGACTTTATTTTATGGGTTACCCATCTCATAGACAGCTCCCTGAGGAGAGACGGCTATCTCCTTCCTCTAATCTAATGCTTTTTTGCCTGTCTTAGGTTGCGTCACCTCTGACCAAGCCTTACCCGTCATTGGACCATGCACCTGGCCATGTGCATGTCCTGTCTTAGGAGTGCTTGTCATGGGACATCTTACCCATCCTTGGTTAAATATGCATCGTGATTAAGGGCAGCCGTGTGGGTAATGCCAGTCCATGACAGTCTTAGTCTCTACCTAACTCAGTTAGCCAAGTATGGGCAACCGGAGGGGGTATATTCCTGCCATGAGGAGGTGGGCTGTGGCAGTTCCAAGGGTCCTCTGTAGCCAAATTATCTGGTAAAGACACTTAAAGATAAGCATTATCAAGAGAAACAAAGCAAGTCATGGAGTAGGACAAGTTGAAATACTTCTGAGACCATGTACCTTTTAGCCAATCAGCCAGTTGTCAAAGAGGCTGACTGGCAATGAAGCCAAGGAACTGAGTCCTTTACCTCAGATGAATACAAATAAAGAGAGGAATTTTGTCTCATGAACTACTGTCCATGGACCATCATGCTAGTCAGTCAGATCCTGGCCT
>NW_008336435.1:423974-435996 GCF_000622305.1 Nannospalax galili
GGAAGTTGGGTGTGTAGGGAGGTGGGGGTGGATCTGGGAGAAATTGGAAGAATGGGAGAATATAATCAAATTACACTGTATGAAGTTCTCAAATAATAAAAATATTTTTAATGATAAAACTAAAGTTTTACAAATTCAATATGAAGATATATATGTTCATACATGTATATTTTATGTATAATATACACACATTATGCAGAAGAGTAAATTTTGATGCAATCACATTTCTTCCTAACACTGGTAGACTAAATGAATAGGATTAAAAAAAGGCCAAATTGAGTTGGCGAGATGGCTCAGCTGTTAAGTGCACTGGCTGGTTTTGCAGAGGACCCAGGTTGATTCCCAGCACCTGCATGATGGCTAGCAATTGCCTGTAACTCCAGTTCCAGGCAATCTGACACCCTCTTCTGACTTCCATGGGCATTGTGCAGCATGGGTGCACTTGCATACATGCAGACGACACACTCATACACATAAAATAAGCATAATGAGAAAAAAAATTTTAAGACTGAGTTTCTAAAAGTGCTAACGTCATACAACATTATCCTTTTCTGGTCTCCAGCAGCTACCCCTCTAATAGACCAACTGTTTACTTCAACACCTATGACGACTTTCAACTGGGATCCAAAGCCAAATGGCCAGACTTAACTGCCTAAAAAAGAATTTTCACAGCTAGGTATCTGGACTCTGTCAAGGTTACTCAGGGTGGAGAAATTTAAACTCACAGTTCCCCATCAATGGATGAATCTCTAAGGACTTAATTAGATACTCCACTGCCTTTAAGATGTGTATGCAACTGTTTTGAGTGTGAAATTGAAATTGAGCACTTTCCTTCCTTCTGAAGTGCAATTCTTTTTCATCAAAAACTAATGCTGTTGTTTCAACCTTTTTCTGGTTACTAAGTATAACTTAAAATTTAGAATTCATGAAACTCAGGGACAGGAGTGTACTTACATATTGTGAATCCCCAACACAAGCTGCATCGGCTAGCCTAGGAAAGCATTAGAATAGATTGGGGACTTTACATCTTTGCATCATATGTGGTGTTAACAGATTAAACGTTAATGTAGTTGATATTAACAATTTTAACAGTTGTGATGGCTCAGCTCTTTGAATATTGATGCTTACAGAGCTTGCACAGTTGCTGGAGTCTACAGACACATGGATTGTGGAGATACGCTTAGGACATATCATTTTAAATTTTATTACATGGGAACAAGTGGCTATTCGGAGTTTTAAACAAAACTTTTACTTTCGTGCTTAAACTCAGAGCTCTGGTTAGATTTGAATAGGAAAGCAGTACATGTTAGTACTCACACTGGGCATTTCTGAGTCATCCAATGGAATAAACAGAAATCTGACAGTAAGTGCAAATATTGTGCTGTCAAGAGTGGATACTGGAGAGGACTCGCCGGCAGCTTCTGGTACTTTGCCCCAGGTGGACTGAGAAAAGGCTTTGCTCCCCTCAGATTGAAAGGCGTTCATGTACACACAGTTAAGAGGAACCCTGGCCTACAATAAGAAATGCAGGCTAAAATAAGTATTTCCTAAACTGAAGAACTTGAGACCTCTGGGGTCCTAAATATTGGAGGAGGAAATCTAATAGAGCTTTGGTTGTTCCAACCGTTATTCTCTTTCTTAGCTGCTGCTGACTTGCAATGGGAAAAGATAAACTCCTGCTAAAAGACAAAAATAAGTGGTAGATGTGGGGTTCTGCCCCAAGGTCCTGCCCCGGAGGGACCTGCAGTGATGGGGGTCAGGGAACTGTGAGCCGGCTGTCCACCCGTTTTGCCAGCCCTCCACAACCTGAGGACAATCAGACACAACAGGGAGTCTTGTCAAGCAGGAACTCGTTTATTGCAGGTGTCACAGAGCTTATATAGGCAAAAACCACAGTCTGGAAATCCCCTCGGAAACCCCCTCCCCCGAATGCACCCAATTAGCTTAAAGGTCAACCTGCCACATGGGCAGGGTCCCATAGGCATCAACGATGATCACACACTGATCACAAGCTGCCCAGGGGTGCGGAAGGACCAGCATCCAATCCAATGATCTTCAGGACAAGTCAGGCCGCGCCCTGCTTACTTCCTCTTGGCACCATTTTTGCAGGGCCATCTAGGTCCCCACAGTAGAGACATGTGCCACTGGAATCATATTGGCCAGTGTCAAGAGAATTAAAAATGGAAGAAATTAAAGTTTACTTTCATGAAGTAACCTTTTTTGTAACCAGAGTTGTTAGGGTCAGAGTTTGTGCCCTAGCAGACCTGACAAGCTAGGCTCAGTCACTCATCCTCAACAGGCCCAGTTAAAGTAATTAGAGAAAAGAGATTTATTCAATGTGGCACACTGGGAGAATAGGAAGAGGTCCAATGGCACCACCAGTCCTAGTCCATATTCAGGGTTTTGGCATGAGGTTTAGATTTAAATAGAAGGCAAGAGGTATGCATAAGTAAATAGCCCTGCTCAAGGTGTGGTTTTACTTATCACTGACCCACATCATCTCTGCTCAATCTTTCAGGCAGGATGGCCTACCAAGTTGTCAGAACTGTGTAGACTCTCTTTCTGAAGACAAGCTTCTCCTTGGGCTGCCACCAGGGCTCCACCTATTCCTTTTCCAAGCACAGAATCTGAGTGCCTTACCTTCCATGGCTTCAATAGTCTGATAGTCAAAGGGAGGGGCATGCTGGTCTCTAGATCTTTATTTCTGTCACAATGGTTACAATCTCACATTTCACAGGTTCTTGCTTTTCAAAGACCTCTGCTTTTACAACTGTAAGAACTACAGATCTGCAGAGGTGAAGAGTATTGGTAAGCAACTGACCACTGTCATGGAGAAACTAAAACAGAAATTATATTTGTTTCTCTATCCTCCAGATACTGCTAGTCCTTGTCAGATCCTGGCTCGAATCTTCAGTGAGCTCTATAGCATGCTAAGCTCCAAACCCTGTTATGTTATTTTTCTATTACTGTTGCTCTGAGGCTACAGATCTGTGTGCTTTCTCAGTCACATGAATGAGTGAGTGCTGTTATCATGATCCAGCATGTCCTGTGGGATCTCAGGTCCCTTTAAAGGAATCTTGGGCAGAAATTACAGGTTACAGGTGCTGACAGAAGCCTCACTGACATAGAACCTCAGCTCAGTTGAAAATCCTCAAAATAAAACACAAAGGAAAGCTGGGCTTGGTGGTGCATGCTTTTGATCCCAGCACTTAGGAGGCAGAGGCAGACAGATCTCTGTGGGATCAAGGCCAGACTGGTCTACATAGTAAGTTCTAGGCTAGCTGGGGCTATAAGGAGACTGTCTCAGAAATGAAACAAAACAAAACAAAACTAAAACTAAACAACAACAACAAATCTACACAAAAGACAGAAATTTCAAGTAAATTTGAGGGGAATTTAATTTGGAAGCACATTTATCCTATGTATTGATTTCTGCTTAGCAGTTTAATAGAGAGTGTGGGAATATACAAAATTGGGTCATGAATCCATTGCTGGCTTGTACTCTATGGAGCAATTTTATCCTGTAATTTGACTGAATATGTAAATCCTTGCAAATGATGCAGATGAATAGAATGTGAGATGTAGAATAGAATTAGGAAAAATCAAAATTCAGAGTGGTCTCCTTTTCACCCATTTCAGATCAACCTAGGGCAAATTCAGAGAAACCACTGTGTGTCAAGACAAAAATAGAGTGATAAAGCGACCTCATGAAGTTGAATATAAGACCTACCATACAAACTGCATTCTTCTCTCCTGTTCCTGAATTCACCATGGGCTTGGGGGACAGGGTAAATACTAGATATGAAAAGCTGGTAGAAGAGGCTCTTTCTCTGCCATCTCATACTCCATCTTCAACAGCTTCCAGGCAGCTAGCTGCCTTATCTACACTTCTCACTGCTGTCCTTTCAGGGAGGAGCATGGAAGGTGCTAAAAGAGCTGGCCCTCTCTTGGGGAAGAGTTAACATGAGGAAAGCCATTTGAAAATTCCTTCCTTAAAAATATTCCATCTTCCTGGGGCTACTGGGCCTCCATTCTTTCAAAATGTGTCCCCAATTCTGAGCCTCTTTCACCTTCCTTCTGAAAAGATTTTCCTGAAACAAAACTGTAGCCATGTCATTTTTTTTTAGTTCAAGATTGTGCAATGGATTCTTCCAGTTTTCAGGGAAGAAAACATGAAGTCCTTGGCTTACTCTGTGAAGCCCTCCATGATCTGGTTCCCAGTAACCTATTCTCAATAAATGAAGAGGAAAATTATCAAACTGAGACACCTGAAAACTATGTAGACCAAGCTGGCTTCTAACAGAGATCCGCTGCTTCTGCCTCCCAAGTGCTGGGATTTAAAGGCATGTTCTCCCATGCCAGCCTGAAACAGCAGGGAAAAATACAACAGGTCTCAGTAACTGTTTGTTGAATGAATGAAGAAAGAATGGGATATAAAATGCTGCCTGGAAAACAGACTGCAGGAAACCAAGAGGGGAGGAAAGAGTGAGTAAAGAGATAAGGAAAATCTACAAACAAGACTCACCAGTGAAATGAGGTTGGAGATGGAAGAGGGAAGGTGGTTTCTAGATTTTTTGTTTGTTTGTTTAGTAATTGTTCAAGAAAGAGAATCACAAGGAAAAACTATTTTAAAGGAGACTACATGATAGCAGCTTTTGAAATACTGATATTAAGTGTCTAGTCAAGGCTAAATATGAGTGGCTTGCTCTGTCCTTTGGAGACCCTTTACCTGCACATAGTGTCTGATCTTCCTCCACAGCTGTCACATCTGCTGTTACTGCCTTGAGGGCCTTTCCTTCTTTCTCCTTCTAATACTGTTTCATTCTTTGAAACTCATTTAAGCTTTTCATCTAGACTATGCTCTTACCCTCAGTCCATAGTCAAATTAGATCAAATCATGCGTGCATCTACCATTTAATCTACTCAGTACGTTTAACAAGTACCTCAACTATGTGCCATTCCCTACCCTTGCTCCGTGCTCCCTTCTTTAAAGTAACACTTGACACACTTTTGTAGTAATCGGTTGATATCTCCTCCATATACAATTATCACTTTGCTTAGATGATGGCTGTCCACAGATGAATAAATGAATGCAAAAAAAAAAAAAACCTATTGACAGGTATAGATGCTAAACTCTGAACCATAATCCCTTTGAGAATCTGATTCTTATATACCCTCCTCTCTAGTAGGACAGGAAAACAGACATAAAATACTGCCAAGTGTCATAAACCAAACTTCACCAGACCGAAAGAAGGAGACTTTACTGAAACTGCCAAGCTGACAAACCTCCCACAAAGCAGAAGAAGAGTTACAATAGGGCATGACTCAGGTCAGTTTCATAAATGCTAAGCAATTACCTAGAGTACCTTTTAAATGAGTTAGGATTAGAATCATAAAGGAGTAGAGCTCAATGAAATATTCCTAATATTATCTTTAGAGAGTCTTTAATGAATTACAAATGAAACTTGCATTACCTTAAAGTACATCACAACTTTATTGTAACTGCAATTACTTTATTTTCATGGGCTTCTAAATATTACTCTCTCTTTAAAATTCTTACAGCATTACTATTTTAAAATCAAGGTATAAGCCAGGTGTGGTGGCTCACACCTTTAATCCCAGCACTTGGGAGGCAGAGGCAGGCGGATCTTTATGAGTTCAAGGCCAGCCTGGTCTACATAGTGAGTTCCAGGCCAGCTGGGGCTACAGGGAGACCCTGTCTCAAAAAACAAACAAAGGTTGGTGGATCTCGGTGAGTTCAAGGCCAGCCTGGTCTACATAGTGAGTTCCAGGACAGCTGGGGCTACAGAGAGTCCCTGTCTCAAAAAAAAAATAAAATAAGATAAAATAAAGGTATAATTCTCCCTATATTTTCCAGATACAAATAAGTAACACACAAAAAATTGATTTTTATTTGCAAACTTAATAAATTGTCCAGTTACTTAACAAAATGAATATCGTTTGTTATTGTTTTTAAATTCGTTTAAACTAACTTTAAAATTCACTTAATAAAGAGCTATGTAATCATTCATGAATATTTTATAACAGGTATCAGACTTTAATTTATTCATGCACTTAGCAAGAAAATATTAAATAAAATGAAGTATGCATTCTATTTTAGTATAAAAACAATAATTTAACTAAAATATAAGATTAGATACATGTTTCAATTAAATATATAAGTCAACAAAATGAATCCACATATCAAAGGCTATGGGGTTTGCTATTGTTATCACAGTGACTTGAAGGACTAAAGGTAAATAAGAGAAAAGTCAAGGAATTTGACTGACTGGTTATGGGGGAAAAGAAAGGTTGCAGACATGGTCAGTCAACTAGATAAATAGAGTAAGTGTTGGTAAACAGGAAACTAAAGATGAGCAAGAAAAAATTCATCAAAAAGGAAAATGAACTGAGCCATAAAGATTTTGAAACAGATGCTGCTGCAGGGCACCAAAATGACAGTAAATATTTATGCAGTGCTTAGATGTATGAGAGGAATTCAAGGAGATGATGGTGTTTAAAATGAAAAGCACATGTGAGTGTTTTATACAGGATAAAGGTGTGGGAAATGGCTAAGAACACATGGAGATTTAGAACAGGAAATCAGTGAAGTAAGCAAATGAAAATTCATCAGAAGAAACGTAGTTTAAAAAGCAAAGGACAACATGGAGTTCACTCACCTGGGTCAAAGGTCGAAGGTCATGAAAGTCTTGAATGACACTAGAGGTGATGGACTCAGTCTTGGGGTATGTTTGTTATAGAGCACACAATCTTCCTCCATGGAGTTAAAACTACAATAAATAGGTAACCCCACGTGCTCCTTGTTTTGTTTTGTTTTTTTCCTGTGACATGTCTACCTGATGGCAAAGGTAGAAAATGTTTGCTCTGAAAAACAGTCAAACCCAAAGAATCAAACGCTGAAGGGGAAGGATTTTTTTTTTTTCAGAAGCCCCCTGGTAACTGTCCTCTTTAAAATGCATGAACTGTTTTTCTGACCAAAGGGTACCTTCCATCAACCTCCAAACAAACCATCATGCTCCATCAACTGCTTCCCTTGTGTTACGGAAGAAGTATATTAACAAGAAAAGGCCGAGAAGCTGTAACAAAATCTAACCTAAGAAAACATAAATGTATTTCTTTCCCTTATCAAGTCTTTTGTAGTTTGGGTGACTGAAAGGACAGTGTTCTCTGCAGTTACTCAGCCATCTAAGAAGCTTTGATCTCAGACACCTCTCTTTCAAGGTACGTGCCTTGTGCTTAACCAGAGGAGTAGTAAGCATAGGAGGTGAGCGAACTTGGCCAATCTGAAACTGGTTCCTAGAATCTCTCTCCTCTGTAGGTTTCCCAGTTAGAGATGGTCCCAACAGGCAGTCCCACAAATGTGGAAAGCAGAAATGAAACAGCAGTGGTTAAACTGACAGTTGTCACAGCTAGAGATAGAGATGCAGGAATTCAGCAGGTGCCGCTGTGTCTTTGCTCCCCCACACTGACAGATGAATGCAGAGGTGTGGAGGATTCCGGCTTCTACTTGCTTACCCTCATTCTATGTCCAGCACTTTTTCCCAACTGAAGTCTTTCTAATCAACAGTGCTATCCAATCTACTGTCAGAAATACAGGCAACAGCTTCATGCATACTTCTCCAGTATCCGTTTCTTCACAGTCACTGACAGGTGAATATATTTGATTTGACATACTCTCTGACAAGCACCAATTTGTCTCCCTGGACCCCTACTCCAGAAACGCTGATCAGTGACTTTCCACTGGTTATCAGAGCCTCCTTTTATACCTTATCTATCATCTCCTGAAAAATTTATAAATTCTTATCTAATAAAAAAAGTCTCTTTTTCCCAAATACTCCTACTCCTGGTTCTGCTTTTCTACTGATGCTAACTACTACAGTCATTGGAAGAGACTAAGCACCATTCCAGGAGAGCAGAAGTTTTAGAATGAGAACAAAGAATTCATTCTCCGATAAGAATTCGTTCTCTGATTACATAGTTATATAAAGGCAAGAGTGGCTCTTGCCCCAGTGGTAAAGGAACTCTGGTATTCTGTGACTTGAAGTAGCAAAGGAAGGAGACAGATATAAGAATCAGTATGAAGAGTACAAAGGATACAGAGGTTGTGATTCCTACTAAATTTTTTACTTAATAGCCTATCTAGTCTTTGTAAAGGACTCATAAGTCTTAAGGAGTAACCCAGGGCTATTTTATTCATAAACTAGTAATGATTCCTGGTGCCATTTCCATTCTGTATATATCTGATTTCTCTGCTAAAATAGATCAGCACCTTCCTTGGTCCTAAATGCAACTACTGATCCTGTATATACATTATCTATTCAGACTATTTCTCTCTGCTGTCTTATTCATGGTCTGCCCTGCAAGGACCTTCCTCAAGCATTTTGTCCACTGCACAAGACATCATATGGTCCATATTGATGATATTACTCTCATTAAACCTGGTGAGCAGGAAGTAGCAACTACCTCAAACGCCTTGGCAAGATATACTTATGCAAGAACTTTTCAAAAAAAAATTCTGGGATCCTAGTGATGAGGACCATATCATTATATACCTTCCAAAGCAAAGAGAAAGCTGCTATGTCCTTCCAAGCAAGGAGAAAAGGCGTTATGCCTACAGTGCAGCTCTTTGAATTCTGAGAATAACAAACTTCAACTGGGCATGCTACAGTAGTGCAATTACTGAGTAATCTAATGGATGTTCAGCTTTTAGAGAAGCCAAAACAAGAGAAATTTGTGCAAAAGATCCAGACTTCCATATAAATTGTTCTGCCACTTAGACCATATGACCCATAATATCTAATGGTAGCTACAAGGATTTGTAACAGCTTATAAGTTTCACAATGGAGTCATAAAAAAAACAATAAAGGGAGGAATGTGGAGAACTTTAAGATTCAAGATTTAAACAATTTTACTCTTCACAGATACCTACTTGTTTTTTAGAAAAATAGCTCCTAGATTATATAGAGTCTAGCAGAGATGTTTACCAAAAGGCCACCAAATTATCTCTAAATTAAGGTGTCAAGAATTGATTGTTGATTTACTCCCCCAGCTATACAATCGGGAGTAAACAGGAGCCTTCCATCATGATGTGGAAGATATGTAAATAAGATGAATGACTTCTAAAAGCACAGTAAGATGCAGGAGCATGTGGTTTCACTCTCTCTGGCACACACTCCTGCTGTTTCCTCCACTATATCAACCCAAAGATAGGGGAATTTCTCTAATCACTTGACTAAAGAGAAAGAAAAATTTGTCCACTGACTTACAGTGGTTCTATGTACTGTACCTGCTTAGCAGTGGCTTGCAATTCCACTGCAGTCCCCCTCAGGGATGGCCCTGAGATTAGGGGTAAAGGGAAATCCCACTGATAGGTATAACTCTGGGAAATCATTCCATTTTTTAAATTCTTTTCTAGAATAGAGACGGCCAGGGGGTAGATCTATGATCATTCTTAGGCAGGGGCAGGCAGTTTATTAGATAGTCAAATGTGTGGAAGGAACATGATTGGATTTGTTGAAAAGTTCAAAGGAAGGCATAGGTAAGTGCCACATCTGGAAATGACAGAGAACAAAGATATTTTTGTCCTATATCAAGGCCTATCAAAGAAAACCTTTAGCAGAAGAAATCAGCAACTGGATAGATATGATTGCTATTCTACAGCTATCAGCCAGTCCTTCTCCAACCACCCATGATTCTTTTTCATCAGCCTCATAAACAGAGTGATTATGTGAGTAAAGATAAAGTTATTCCTGATCTTAGTGACATGGACTTCTTCTCACAAAGGCAGTCTGTCAGTCACTAGTGCTGAGAACTCAATCTAAGAATAAAAAAATAATAACACTTAGTTCCATTGATTCACCCTTCTCCATGGAACCAGCCACCTTGTGGCAGTTCATTTATTGCTTTCATGGAAGAGACATTTTTTTTTTCACTTCAGAACCTATTTGCTTTGGATGCCACTTTGCCATTTTAGCTCATATTTTCAGCCAGATTTACCATCTGTGATTATAGCATGCTTTAATCCAAAAATATGGCATAGCATAGCATGACTTCAAACCAAGGAACTTATTCTACAGTAAGTGAATGCCAACAGTGGGCTTTTGCTCAATGATCTTATCACATTTCCAAGAATTAATGGAATGACCTTTTAAATATTCAGGTGCACCACGAGCTGGATGGTCGCATTTTGTAACATGAGGTAATGTTCTTCAGTAATATGTGCTGTGAATCCAGTGTCACTTTGTGATGCTAGTTTTTCACCTACAACAAAAATCTATTCATTGGAAAAATGTGAGAATGTAGAATGGGACAGCTCCTCTCCTTATGGCTCCTAATGATGTACTAGTAAAATATTGCTTGTTATCCCCACGTCTTTGTGATCAGGGTACAGAGCATAATTCCTGAGTAAAGGATACTTCTATAACAGATTCCAAGCCTAAAGTTGACAGAAGGTCACTAATGAAAGATAATCAGCAGTTAAGTTTGTCGTGCAGGATGGAGTGATTGATTTTGGCTTTCAAAAGAAAAATGTAGCTAGCAGAATTCTGATATAACCCACCAAATTCCCACCCCCTGGTTTAGAGGCTGTATAATCCCTTCATATCCTTTGATGTATATGACATCTGTTCATTGTGATAGGAGAGTCCTACCCTTAATTCAGCCATATTCAATAGCACTCAGTTGTCGCCAATCATAATATGATTCATGTGTTCATTGGTCTTTAATAACTGTTACAAATACCCGAGAAAACGACTTGAAAAAGTAAAGATTTTCTGAGACTGCCGGAGAGCGCTGAGTTCTGGTCTCCCTCTGGTCTCCCTCTGGCAGAGGGCCTGAGAATGCAGAGGACTGCTTGAGAGCCCCCGGATCCTGCCCCTGTAGTGAAGGAAGCCTGAGTGTACCTGACTGGAACCTGAATTAAGAGCCCCTGGACCCTGCCTCCATGTGGTGGTGAGCTTCCCCTAATTGCACCATACCCATCCCCCTACTTCAGATTTTGTGAGGCCCCTTCCAAGGCCCCAGGGAAGATCTGACTTTGGTAGGCTAAGGCTGAGATCCTACCAGACAGCCTGAGAGGGAGGGTTCCAGCCTCCATCAGTGTAGTGGCTCTGATCTCAGCAGACTGCCAGATAGTGCCAAGTTCTGACCTCCCTCTGGATTCCCTCTGGTCTCCCTCTGGCAGAGGGCCTGAGAACACAGGGGCCTGCCTGAGAGCCCCCCAGATCCTGCCTCTGTAGTGAAGGAAGCCTGAGTGTACCTGACTGGAATCTGAATTGAGCTTCTGTGGGTACTCCTGAATAGCTGATCTAAAGCCATCAGTTCCCTCCAAAATAAACCTGAGAGAACCTGAACTCTCTACCAACCAGCTTTACATAACCAATAAAGAAAGGATCTAGGCACCCCGATAATACAAACAGAAGCATACATCAACATAATTATCATATCAGAATCATAAACAACAAAAGAAATTCACATGCCAAAATCATCAATGAGGGAATAATAAAATGGAAAGCCAAAACATTATGTCCCCACCAAACTCCACCAATCCGGAAAAAGAGTTCTACAAGACAAACTCCCTACAGGTAACTCAGGACACTGAATTTAAAAGAACAATCATAAACATGATCAAGGAATTCAACGAATTTAAAAAACACATGAACAAACAAATCAAAGAGCTAAATGGAGATAGGGATAAACTTCTGAATTAATTTACAAAAGAAATAGAAACATTGAAGAAAACTCAAGCAGAAATGGAGAAGAAAGTATGAAACTCAATGAGCTAACTTGAAACAACAGAAGAAAGCCTCACTGCTGGAACAAATGAAATCAACACTGGGGGATAAAGTTGAAGAATTGGACCACTCAATCAAAGATTGTGGAAATGTTTAAAAACACAGGAATTGACTATGAAGGAGATGTGGGACACCATGACAGGATTGTAGAAGAGAAAGTCATGTCATTAAGGAAAGACATCCCCATACAAATACAGGAAGCACACAGA
>NW_008336435.1:441313-452753 GCF_000622305.1 Nannospalax galili
AAGAACAATCATAAACATGATCAAGGAATTCAACGAATTTAAAAAACACATGAACAAACAAATCAAAGAGCTAAATGGAGATAGGGATAAACTTCTGAATTAATTTACAAAAGAAATAGAAACATTGAAGAAAACTCAAGCAGAAATGGAGAAGAAAGTATGAAACTCAATGAGCTAACTTGAAACAACAGAAGAAAGCCTCACTGCTGGAACAAATGAAATCAACACTGGGGGATAAAGTTGAAGAATTGGACCACTCAATCAAAGATTGTGGAAATGTTTAAAAACACAGGAATTGACTATGAAGGAGATGTGGGACACCATGACAGGATTGTAGAAGAGAAAGTCATGTCATTAAGGAAAGACATCCCCATACAAATACAGGAAGCACACAGAACACCAAATAGACAGGATCAGAAAAGAAACTCCCCACAAGATATCATAGTAAAAACACTAAATGTGCAGAATAAAGAGAGAATACGGAAAGCACCAAAAGAAAAACAACAAATCACATACAAAGGAAAGCCCATCAGAATTACAGCTGACTTACCAATGCAAATTATGAAAGCCAGAAGAGCCTGGACCAAGGTATTTCCAGTTCTATATGACAAATGATGCCAGCCCAGAATACTTTACCCAGCAAAATGTCTATTGTAGCTGAGGGGGAAAGATAAATCTTTCATGACACAAATAGCCTGAAAGAACACATGCCCACAAAACCAGTCCTTCAAAGAATACTTAAAGCAATAGAGAGAGCAGAGAGAGAAACAACTATGCCCCCAGGGCAACAAAAGAAAATAAATAAAGGTATATTCTAGGAAACACAAAATTAGACAGAGAACACAGACAGCAATCAAAATGATGGCAACCAATACATATCTTTCAATAATAACCTTAGATATCAGTGGACTGAACTCCCCAGTCAAAAGACACAAGCTAAGTGAATGGATTAAGAAACAAAATCCATTTCTTTGCTATCTGCAAGAAACCCATTTCACCTTTAAGGGCAGGCATTACCTTCAGGTAAAAGGATGGAAAAGAATATTCCAAGCAAATGGCACTAAGAAACAAGCAGGAGTTGAAATTTTAATATCTGACAAACTAAACTTTAAAGTAAAACTAATCAGAAGAGATGAGGAGGGTCAATTCATTGTGATCAAAGGAACAGTTAACCCAAAAGATATTACAATCCTTAACATATATGCACCAAACTCTGGTGCACCTAAATTCATAAAAACAACACTACAGGACTTTAAGACATAGATTAACCTCAACTCAGTAATAGTAGGGGACTTCAACACCCCACTGTCTCCATTAGACAGGTCAAATGAAGAAAGAATAAACAGAGAGATGTCTGAATTAAATGATACCATACATCGAATGGACCTAACGGACATCTTTCAAATACTCCACCCAAGCACCAAAGAATACACTTTCTACTCAGCATCCCATGGAACTTTTTTAAAAACTGACAACATACTGGAACACAAAAGATACCTCAACAAATACAAAAAAAATTGAAATAATCCCATGCATTCTATCTGACCACAATGCAATAAAGCTCAAAATCAAGAATGGACAAAGCCCTAGTCACTACACAAACTCATGGCAATTGAACAACACACTCCTAAACAACAAGTGGGTCAATGGAGAAATTAAGAAAGAAATAAAAGAATTCCTGGAATTCAAGGAAAAAGGCAATACAATACAACACAACCTCTGGGACATATTAAAAGCAGTCCCAAGAGGGAAGTTTATAGCTCTAAATGCTATACTAAAAAATTAGAAAGAGCCCAAATAAAGGACATAACACTGCAACTCAAGATGCTGGAAAGGCAAGAACAGATGAAACCCAAACACAGCAGAAGAAAAGAAATAACAAAAATCAGAGGAGAAATTAATGAAATAGAAACAAAGAAAACAATACAAAGAATCAATGAATCCAAGAGCTGGTTCTTTGAAAAGGTAAAGAAGATAGACAAATCCTTAGCCAAGATAATCAAAAGTAAGAAAGAGCAAATCCAAATTGACAAAACCAGAGAGGAAAGGGGAAATATCACAACAGACACCCAAAAGATCCAGAACATTAAAAGGTAATATTTTAAAAACAAATATACTACTGAATATGAAAATGTAAAAGAAATGTTTGGGTATCTAAAAGCATGGGAACCACCAAAGTAAAACCAAGAAGAGAGCAACAGTTTAAACAGACCCATAACATTTAAGGAAATCAAAATAGTAATACAAAGGTTCCCAACTAAAAAAAGCACAGGCCCAGATGAATTATCAGCAGAATTCTATCAGACATTTAAAGAAGATCTCCAGCCAATGGTACTTAAATTATTCAAAATGATAGAAACAGAGGGAGAACTCCTAAATTCCTTCTAGAAGCCAGCATCATTCTAATACCCAAAGTGGGTAAAGACATAACCAAAAAAGAAAACTATGGGCCCATATCCTTAATGAACATAGATGCAAAAATTCTCAACAAAATACTTGCAAACCACATACAGACACATATCAAAAAGACCATTCACTATGATCAAATCAACTTTATATCAGAGATGCAGGGATGGTTCAATATACATAAATCAAAAAAATGTAATAACCATATAAATGGACCTAAAGACAAAGATCACATGATCATCTCAATAGATACATAAAAATCCTTTAAAAATACCAACATGCATTCATGTTAAAAATCCTAGAGAGAACTGGACTGGAGGGAACATACCTCAACATAACTAATTCTATATACAACAAACCCACAGCCAACATCATTCTAAATGGAGAAAAACTGGAAGCATTCCCATTAAAATCAGGAAACAGACAAGGATGTCCACTATCTCCACTCCTTTTCAACATAGTGCTTGAAACTCTTGCAAGAGCAATAAGACAAGAGAAGGAAATTAAAGGAGTACTAATTGGAAAAGAAGAGGTTAAACTATCCCTTTTTGCAGATGATATGATACTATACCTAAAACATCCCCAAAGTTCCACCAGAAAACACCTAAAACTGATCAACACTTTCAGTATAGTGGCAGGTTATAAAATCAATCTACAAAAATCAGTAGCCTTTCTGTATGCCAATAGCAAGCAATTGGAGAAAGAATACAGGGAAATCCTCCCATTCACAATTGCTGCAAAAAATTAAAATATCTTGGAATAAATAAATTTTAAACAAAGATGTCAAGGAAGATACCAGGAGGTGGACAGACATCCTATGTTCATGGATTGGAAGAATTAATATCATGAAAATGACCATCCTACCAAAAGCAATATATAGATTCAATGCAATCCCAATCAAAATCCCCTTGACATACTTCACAGAATTAGAAAAAACAATCCTTAAATTCATATGGAAGCACAAAAACCCCAGATAACCAAAGCAACACAACACAAAGAGCAATGCAGGAGGGATTACTATACCAGACCTCAAAGTATAATACAGAGCTGTAGTCATAAAAACAGCATGGTACTGACACAAAAATAGACACATAGATCAATGGAGCATCATTGAAGATCCAAACCCAAATACACACAATTTCAGCCACTTGGTATTTGAAAAGGTGACAAGAACACACAGTGGAGGAAAGACAGCATCTTCAACAAATGGTCCTGGCAAAATTGGATCTCCACATGTAGAAGAATGGAACTAGATCCTTATCTTTCACCTTGCCCAAAAGTCAACTCCAAATGGATCAAAGACCTCAGTGTGAAACTGGAAACCCTGACACTATTAGAAGAAAATATTGGCATTAACTTACAAGACATAGGTATAGGAAAGGATTTTTTAAATCAGACAGCAGTTACTCAAGAATTTAGGTCAGCAATCAACAAGTGGGACCTCATTAAACTAAAAAGTTTCTGTACAAAAAAGCGTCTGTACAGCAAAAGAAACACTCAAAAAAGGGAAACGAAAACCCAAAGAATGAGAAGAAGTCTTCACCAGTGACACATGTGGCAGAGATTTGACATCCAGAATACATAAAGAACTCACAAAACAAAGAATCGAGAAACCAAATGACTCAATTAAAAGATGGGCTAAAGACCTAAACAGACAGTTCTCAAATGAAGAAATAAAGATGGCTAAGAAACATCTCAAAAAGTGTTCAACATCATTAGTAGTGAGGGAAATGCACATTAAAACCACTCTAAGGTATCACCTTACCCCAAGCAGATTGGCTAGGATCAAGAGAACAAATGATACCAAATGCTGGCAAGGATGTGAAGAAAGGGGAACACTCATTCACTGCTGCTGGGGTTGCAAACTCGTGCAACCTCTATGGAAAACTGTGGAGAACTCTTAAAAAACTAAGATTAAACCTACCATATGACCCGGTTATACCCCTCCTTAGCATATACCCAAAGGACTATCCTATTTTAGAGACACTTGTACAACCATGTTTACTGCTGCTTTTTTCACAATAGCTAAGTATGGAAGCAACCTAAGTGCCCCTCAACTGATGAGTGGTTAACAAAACTGTGATGTATTTACACAATGGAGTTCTGTTCATCAGTAAAGAAAAATGAAATAATGAAATTTGCAGGTAAATGGATGGATCTAGAAACTGTTATACTAAGTGAAGTAACACAGACTCAAAAAATAATCGACATATGTTCTTCCTCATATGTGAAGCCTAGCACCAAATCCTTTTAAACTCTAGGTCCTTTTAATAAGATGACATTATACAGCAGTCCCTTCTGCATGAAATAACTACCATCATCATGACTTCAGCTGAGCCTGATCACTAAACATCATCACACTTGGGCTTGTTGAGGGCTGTGCTCATTCATTAAAGGAGTACCAAACAGGGTCATTGGACCCTCGCCGCATTATCCAACTCCTCTTCCCAGCCAACTGTATGTAATTTGGCCCTAATCACACATGGCCTCCTAGATTTAGGGAGGGCTAAGGTATACAATCTGGGGAAGGCTAGGAAGAGAAGGCTTGACCTGTGCTGCTTAAAGTCTTTCCAGTGTGCATACCCTCAGGTCACACAGACACCTCTGCAACCCCTCAGTTATCTCGGTAAGAACCCGCAATTAACTCGGTATGTAAGCTCAGTAAATTCATTGTTTCCCCAGTAAAACTTTAATCAAACATTGGCTTGACACTAGAACCTTAAAAGGCAATAAGCATTGCTTAGCATCTCCAGGGAAAAAAGTCTCACAACAGATGGAAAATTCATTTGTTAATGCTATTATGTCTCATAATTATTTTTTAAAAAAAGAAAATGAGAATGGAAAAGATGTTAAAAGGATATGGGAATGGAGATATTTTTTCCAAAATAGACAGAAAAAAATTTAAAAAAACATAAGCAAGTGATCAAGGTCTGTGTAGGTTTGTTATGATATATAAAGAATGAGACAAAAATAATATACACATAATCTTAAATTTTCTATGGTCATAACTTAGTCAACTAGTTTAAGGAACAAAATATATATCTAGACAAGCTTTATCTGAGAATATTTGGTTTTTTACCCAAGCCTTATCTATATAATTCATGATAATTAAAAGTTCCAGACTGGTGGAACTAACCTTATCAGGTGTTTAACAGCCATAGTTTGAAGCCTATACTAATGTGCTCAGAGGGACTTAAAGGATAGTTTTTGCCCCTTGCTGTCCAAGGTAGACCAAGTTCTAGGGGACTACGGATCATCTCTCAAAATGTCCTGTAACTGTGGTAAGTCACCTGTCCTCTTGTTCAGGGAGGACATGGAGACCCCACCAGATGGACTTGAACCAGTGTCCAGTCTACAAGGAGGAGGGTCAACTCAGAGGAAACATCTCATTCATGCTTCCAAGTGAAGCCAGACATGGTTGAGCAGGACCTTTGACTTATCTTCACATAGATGGAGCTGGTAAAAGAAAGGAGCCAGGAGCTCCTCCTAAGCTCACATGACCCCTGAGGAGCAGATCCTCAAATGACCTTAAGTGTAAAAATAAATTAACTTATTTGGGCCAACTCTATGGTCTTCAACACCCAAAAGGAAAGTATAACCAATGAGTAAATTAATCAGTATATTTCTTTAAGAGTTCAAAGGATTACACTTCCCAGACATTAGGCTTAAGTCTATATAAAAAGTTATTTAGACAATTATTTCTCATTGATGATTTTGTTCCTAACCAGAAAGTGCTGCTCAGATCTAAGACTTCAAATCTTGGTCTCCAGTACTGTAGTGCCTACCTATAGCTAAGGGAAACAACCAGCTATTGTTCTAAAATGAGGGTTAAATTTGTTTCTACCCCTATCTAGAAGCCTTGGAGAGGGTACTGACACTGATTCTAACCACTCCAACAACTATCAAAATACCTGAAAGCAAATCCTGGATCCATCACTCTAGAGTTCAGCCTTGGAAGACAAAAGAAAAATGAGGAGGAACCCAATAGAGTGATGCTTTTGGAAGCCCTTGTCAAGAAATTCCAATGGACTCTCATATGAACATTTGAAAGTTGCCCTGTTCTTTTTCTAGTTCCTTGTCTAGAACTTGTAATGCTAATTACTCTTGCCTTCACTTCTCTTTCAAGTCTCCTATTCACAATTCAATACTTTCTTTTCTTCCTCTAGATAAGAGTTATTCAATTTGGGAGTCTTTCAGATAGACCCACTGAAGGGGTACTCCAATTGCCTCACCCTGCGTCCCTGTTCAGCGTGGAAGAAGCCAGAGCTGTCTGCGTCCCGATTCCCTATCTGCAAGTTGGGTAACCTCTTCAAAGGATAGTGTGATAAGAATAGGAGGTAGGAATTGGCTAGGCAGTTAGGGTAAAAAGACCCCAATGAAAAGTAGCCAGTTTCTTGGCTAAAAGTCAAAATATAACCCCTAAAAGATTTTAGGGTTGCTTCTTCATAGGGGGGATGTTAGAGAAGAAAAAAATCCCTATAAAAAAATAAAGAATACATGGCTTTTCAGGAAAAAGTGAGGAGGAGATATGGGAGGAGTTGAAGGGGAGGGAGTGGGCATGGATTTGATCAAAACACCTTATATACTTGTATGAAATTCTCAATAAATTATTTTTTTAATTAAATTAAATTTTTTAAAAAGGGTGACTTCCTTGTAAGGAAGATTACTATAAGAAGCCCATGAAAATCTTTTTTAAAAAATGTTTAATTCTTTGAATACTTCTGTATGCTGTAGTTTTTTTTATAAGTATTAATAAACTGATTTTAAAAGTGAAAAAGAAAAAGTAAAGAGTTCCTTTGGTTGAAGGTTCCAGAGGTTTCAGTCCAAGGTCAACTGACCCTTTGTGGCCTGAGATAAAGCAGAATATGGTGGCAGAGAGGGCCTAATGAAAGAAAGCTACTCAGTAGGGAACAGATGTTACCTGAGGTAACTGGAAAAACTGGGAGAAATTGGCAGGGAGGTGAGGAGGGAGGGACATACAAGGGATTATGGAATGAGAGAGGGAGGGAAGTCAGGAGAGGAAAAAATGTCAAAAGTTGGGAGGTATTGGGGGAGGATGGGGATAATGGGCGCACTGTGACTAGGGAGGGAGGAGAGAATTTAGATGGGAGAAAAAAGAATGGAGTTGAGTGAATCTCGGGGGACTAGGAAACCTAGAGAGAAAAGTGATGCCCCAGACACCCTATGAAAAATGCACGTAGAGTGTCTGAACATTAATGCATATGTATACCTGAGAGCTGCTTGGCAGGGAGTGCAGTTCCAGATAGAAGAGACCTCCCTTAGAGTGACAAGCATGCCATATAGCAGTCATCAAAGAAACTTCTTTTTGCACCAGATGGAGGCTACTGCTGAGTTGTACATCTGGTCAGGCACAGAGAACATACATTTGGGAGATCCCCAGTAGTAGATGACCCATCTGCAGTCAAATCTCTACAGCTAAGGCTCATGGAATATAGTGGAATAAGGGGTAGAGAGAGGGCTAATGCACCCCTCAACTCTCGCCAGTGAGGCTTTCAAGCACATCAAAGTATAATGCACACAGAAGGCCACAACTGGCCAAATTTTGGAGAATAAGACTGTAGAGTGTAGGATGGGATTCCTATATGGAACCTCACCCACCCATGGCTCAGGGACCATTGCAGAAGAGCAGGCAGAAAGACTGTAAGAGCCTGGGATGGTTCATGATTACAGGGAGGTGGAGGCTTCCAGGCCACTGGTGCCTTGCTCATGTGAGCCTGTGGCAGTGGTGGTGTGCAGTGCAGGACACATGTCAGCTCAATGGAACAAGGGCCCAAAGGGAAAGTGAGAAATAGGTGGTGGGCCAGCACTAGAATGAGAACTATATGAGACTGATTGCTGCTGGGTGATGGAGAATATGACTTGCATACAACCACTGGATGGGCTGAATAGACTCCAGTGGACACATTTACACTGAAGGACACTTGGATATAAACACTTGAAATTAATAGGACTCAGTATGTATGACAGAGTGCATAGGGTTGGGTGGGGGGATGGGGGAAGCATGGATGGGGGAGGGGGGTCTGGATTTGAGTGGGAAACGTCGTATGAGATTTAAATCTCAATTGAAAAAAGAAAGAAAGCTACTCAGCTTGGCATGGTGGCTCATGCTTTTCATCCCAGCACTCAGGAGGCAGGGGCAGAGGCAGGAAGATGTCTGTGAGTTCAAAGCCAGCCTGGTCTACATAGCAAGCTCCAGGTCAGCTGGGGCTACAGGGAGACCCTGTCTCAAAACTATTTAAAAGAAAAGAAAGGAAGGAAGGAAGGAAGGAAGGAAGGAAGGAAGGGAAAGAAAAAGAAAGAAAGAAAGAAAGAAAGAAAGAAAGAAAGAAAGAAAGAAAGAAAGAAAGAAAGAAAGAAAGAAAGAAAGAAATCTATTCATATTGCTGCAGCCAGGAAGAAGGTTAGGACAGAAATGGAGCAAGAACAAATTGTTACCATACACACATACCACCAGGGACCTGCTGCTTTCAACCAGACCTCACCTCCTTCCCCTCACCTCTCAGTAATGTCATCAAAGTATTAATCCATGAGTGGGTAATCGATCAGCTCTTCTGATGTAATCACCTCCCCAGAGCCCATCAGTTGACAACCAAGCTTTTAACCTATGAATCTTTGGTCTATATTTCAAATTCAAACCATAATACAGCTCCGGCTAAACTTAAAAAATTAGCTATCATGACATATAGATATAGATATATATGACCACATGTTTATGATCTAATTGAGTTCTACAAGCTAAAACGATCGCTCTTCCCAAGCCAGGAGCCAGCAAGAAAATTAGATATCAATGTTAAACCAGAAAAAATACTCTGAATTCTACCAATAAGTTGACTGAACTTGGAGAAGATGTGAGGGAAGATCACAGCCTTAGACAACTTGACAAGGGGCGTGGTGCAGGCCTGGCCCAGAAAACCTCTCACTAAACTCTTGACCCCACTGTGAGATGTTGTGCTATTTTAAAATGCTGTTTAGTTTATAGTATTCTTTCTATATAACAGGTTAAATGGCAAATGTTTGTTACAGATCACCTAAGGCACTTTTAGGACTCAAAGATTCAGTTAAAAAAAAATGTCAACGGGCATGGTGGCGCACGCCTTTAATCCCAGCACTCGGGAGGCAGAGGCAGGCTTTACATCAGGTCTTTGATCCATTTGGAACTGAATATTGTGCAGGGTGAAAGATAGGGGTTTAGTTTCATTCTTCTACAGGTGGAGATCCAGTTTTGCCAGCACCATTTGCTGAACATGCTGTCTTTCTTCCAGTGAATATTCTTGGCCCCTTTGTCAAATGTCAGGTGGCTGAAATTGCATTTACTCAAATTTGGGTCTTCAATTTTGTTCCATTGGATTATGGGACTATTTTTGTGCCAGGATCATGTTGTTTTTATGACTTTAGCTCTGTAATACAACTTGAAATCTGGTATAGTAATGCCCCCGGCATTGCTCTTAGTGCTCAGGGTTCTTTTGGCTATCTGAGGTCTTTTGTGCTTCCATATGTATCTTAGGATTGTTTTTTTTTTCCAATTCTGTGAAAAATATCATGGGGATTTTGATTGGCATCAACTTGAATCTATAAATGACTTTTGGTAGGATGGTCATTTTCACAATATTAGTTCTTCCAATCCATGAGCATGGGAGGTCCTTCCATCTTCTGACGTCTCCCTCAATCTCTTTCTTTAAAGATTTAAAATTTTCACTGTAAATCACTTTTATGCCTTTGGTCGGGTTTATTCCAAGATTTTTTTTTTTTTTGCAGCTATTGTGAAGGGGAGTGTTCCATGTGCTTTTTTCTCTGATTGGTTGTTATTGGTATATAGAAAGGCTACAGACTTTTGTAGGTTAATTTTGTAACCTGCCACGTTACTGCACAGGTTAATAATTTATAGGAGTTTTCTGGTGGAATTTTTGGCATCTCTTAGGTAAATTATCATATTATCTGCAAAATGAATGCTTCCAGTTTTTCTCCATTTAGAATGATGTTGGCTGTGGGTTTGTTATATATGGCTTCAATTATGTTGAGGTATGTTCCCTCCAGTCCAATTCCCTCTAGGACTTTCAACATAAATCCATATTAAATTTTGTCAAAGGCCTTCTCTGCATCTATTGAGATGACCATGTGGTTCTTGTCTTTGAGCACATTTATATGATTTATGACATTTCTTGACTTACATATATTGAATCATCCATGCATCTCTGGGATAAAGCCAACTTGATCACGGTGGATGATCTTTTTGATGTGTGTCTGTATGCAGTTTACAAGTATCTTGTTGAGAATTTTTGCATCTATGTTCATTAAGGATATGGGTCTATAGTTTTCTTTTTTGGTTGTATTTTTACCTGGCTTTGGTATTAGAGTGATGTGGGCTTCATAGAAGGAATTTGGAAGTTCTCACTCCATTTTTATCTTTTTGAATAAATTAAGTAGTATTGGATGAAGATCTTCTTTAAATGTCTAGTGGAATTCTGCTGTAATCCATATGGTCCTGGGCTTTTTTTAGTCGAGAGGTTTTGCTTACTGTTTCAATTTTTTTGTGTGTTATGGGTCTGTTTAAGCTGTTAATCTCTTCTTGGTTTAGTTTTGGTGGTTCCCATGCCTTTAGATATCGGTCCATTTCTTTTAGGTTTTCAAATTTAGTAGCATATAGGTTTTTAAAGTATTCCCTTATAATGTTCTGTATCTTTCTGGTGTCGTGATGTTTCCCCTTTTATCTTTGATTTTGTTGATTTGGAGGTGATCTTTCTTTTTTTTTGGTTAATTGGGCTAGTGGTCTGTCAGTCTTGTTTATCTTTTCAAAGAACCAGCTCTTGGAATTGTTGATTCTTTGTATTGTTTTCTTTGATTCAATTTCATTGATTTCTGCCTTGATATTTGTTATTTCTTCTTGTCTGCAGGGTTTGGGTTTTGTTTGCTGTTGCTTTTCAAGTGTGTTGAGTTGCAGTGTTAAGTCATTTATTTGTGTTCTTTCCAATTTTTTGATGTAGGCACTTAGAGCTATAAACTTCCCTCTAAGAAC
>NW_008336435.1:453411-457769 GCF_000622305.1 Nannospalax galili
ATCTTTTTTAGCTTTCAGTATTGTCTCTATTTTGTACATTTAGTGTTTTACTATGATGTACCATGGAGAGTTTCTTTCCTGGTCCTGTCTGTTTGGTGTTCTATATGCTTCTTGTATTTGTAAGGGCATGTCTTTCTTTAATTTTGGGAAATTTTCTTTCATGATTCTGTTGAAGATCTGGTCCATGCCATTATCTTGGGATTCTTCTCCTTCCTGTATGCCTATGATTCATAAGTTTGGTCTTTTTATGGTGTCACACAATTCCTGCATATTCCATTCCTGTACTTTCTTAAATTTTTCATAATCTTTGCTTGTGTGATCTAGTTCGTCCACTCTATCTTCCAGTCTTTATATTCTGTTTTCCATTTCGTTCATCCTATTGGTGAGGCTTTCTCCTGTCTTTTCTAATTGGCTTACTGAGTGTTTAACTTCCTTCTTCATTTCAGCCTGAGTATTTTTCAATACTTCTAACTCTTTTCTGAATTCATTCAGAAGTTTATCCCTATCTTCCTTCAATTCTTTGATTTCTCTGTTTGTGTGTTCCTTAAATTCACTGAATTCTTTTACCATGTTCATAATTGTTCTTTTGAGTTCCATGTCCTGCATTATTTCTAGGGGGTTTTCATTGTACTCCTCTAGAGGCATATTGGTGTTTGGTCAGGATATGTTATTTTGGTTTTTCATGTTATTTTTTTCTCTGTGATTTTCACATGTGAATTTCTTTTGCAGTTTCTGATTCTTGTGTGAGACTCAAGCCTTCAAGTTTAGGTCTGTTTCTTTTTGTGAACTTTATGTGTCTTTGTGGTTTACTTTTTGGGCATGGAAAGCTGGTTCCTCTAAGCTTCCAGTTCTCTTTTGATTTTATATTGTAGTGGCCAGATTGCTTTTGTCTTCAGGAGTTCCCACAGAGGCCCAAGTCAAATGAGGATCAGATGCTCTCTGGCTTTCTCATAAGGTCTGGATCCCTCCAGGAAAGATTTCGGCCTCAGGAATTTGGGGGTTGCACTGGCCTGGGAGCTGGGCCCAGGAAAGATGCTGGTCTAGGGCAGCTGGTGGCCATGCCACCCAGAGATGCAAAGGAAGATGGGGGCCGTAAGCAGCCCCAAGGGCTCCTGGGCACCGCTCTGAGGAGCTGTGTTGGTCTGGAAGCAAAGGATCAGGAAGCAGTCGTGGTTCCCCAGGTGTCTGGAGCGCCAAGACAAGGAATGGGACAGGACCCAGGCTAGGAGGAGAGATGGGCGGGGGAAATGGGAGGGTGAATGAGGCTGGGGGAGTCAAGGCACAGAGGGTGCGATCGACTTACCCCGGAGAGAGAGGCCTTCATGTTGGAGAGAGGCTTGCCCGTCGTCTTTTTTGAGCTTTTTAAATTTCATATAGTTCCCACTCAAATCCAGACCCCCTCCCTCATCCATGCCTCCCCCATCCCCCCACCAAACCCTATGCACTCTGAAAAGGCCATGTTTTAAGAAGCTGGGCAGTTCATGAAGGAGTGAGACAGCCTGAATAAGCAATAGAGTCTCCAGAAGGTTCCTGAAATCAGGAGGATCTGAAAATAAAAACCATGAGAATTATGTCATTGAATATAAGTTAATAAAGTCAAAAAGTAACCAAGGCTTCAGAATTAGGGTTTATAGAACATCAGACTCAAACCGTGAGAGGAAAATAAGGGTTCTCACTTCCTCGTCCATAGACAGGGCTAGCAGCAAGAACAGGAAGGCCAACAAATAAAGACAAAGAGATAAACAATATTTATTTCTCCTCCCATGCATACTACACTCATAGCCAGGCTGTTTTTCAATGATGATATGTAATAAATCATTCACACAAATCATATGTTTAAAAGGAACAATCTTTACTTAAACAGATGTGAGTCCTGACAAAATCCCAGCAGACCTGAGGATGCAGCCAAGGCTGTGCCCCTCACTCCATTCTATGAATCAGAGAGGCTGGTGAGGGAAAGATGAAGGGGGAGAAGCTGAGTGGAGTGTGTGTATGTGTGTGTGTGTGTGTGAGAGAGAGAGAGAGAGAGAGAGAGAATTTTGATCTGAGTGATTTTCGTGAGACAGAAAGTGACTGGTATAGAGGAGCTTGGAGGATAGAAGACAAAATAGTCTGTAAGTACCACAGTGTCTCAATATCTTAGTTGGGAAATTATAATTTAAACCAACCATTATTCTGACTTAATTTTATTATAGCAATAAAAGTGTGATTTCTAAACAAAGCATGGTGGTGCATGCCTTTAATCCCAGCATTCAGAAGGCAGAAGCAGGTGGATTTCTATGAGATTTAGGTCAGTTCAGTCACATGGTGAATTCCAGGTCTGCTAGGGCTACAGGGAAACCCTGTCTCAAAAAGCAAAAAGCAAAAATAAATAAATAAATAAATAAATAAATAAATAAATAAATAAAGGCCTGTGGTTTCTAAAGGAGATTGCATAATTAAGAAAAATATTAAAATGTGGTCTAATCTTCAGTGGTCACTCTAGAAGTTCACAGCTAAGCCACCTATTGGAAAGCTCCTGAGGAAATGATGAAACTCAGCTTGTATCTGAAGCCCAGGATACAAAGCACTGAAGCAGAGGTATACTAGTATGGCTCCGTACAGTGTGCTAATACAATTTTTGCCCTCAAAGACTTTATGAGATTATTCACTGCTACATACTATTTCCTAATAATAGCAATATCCATTATTAACAAGAACTTACCTGCTATTAAACTTACTACGTTAACAAGTATAACAAAAGGCAATACTTCCCTTATTTAATCTTCATAATTCTAGAAGGAAAACATTACTATTATCTAGATTTCACAGAGAAGAAAATGCTATGTGTTTTACCCAAAGTCACACTGGGACAAAGGAAACTTGAGGCTTAAAATCAGAACCATCTAACATGCAAGTCCATACTTTCAGCCATGAGTTGATGCCACTTGCTTAACATCCTTCACAAATCTTCAAAATCCTTTTCCAACTCTTTAAACATTAGTGTCTAAATATGTATTTCCCAGCACAAAAAAAAATTCCTGTAGATTTTACAAATTTTTCATGAATGGAAATTTTACTTGAATTTCTATATAAAAATAACTATTTACTGACCCTTATCCTTTCTCAAAAAAGAAGAAGAAAGAAGAGGAGGAGGAGGAAGAGGAGGAAGAGGAGGAAGAGGAGGAGGAGGAGGAAGAGGAGAAGAGGCAGGCTTTATGAAGTCTAAGTTTAATTTAAATTCAACCCTAGTTGAAAAAGGTTTGCTGCTCTCCTGAGTACTGCTATTCCTGGTACAGAATTGCTGATCTAGTTCTAAAATGAGGGATAAACTCACATACCTCAAATGTAGTCTTTAGGGAAAGAATGGTTATTGTTCATGTTCCATTTATATGGAATGCTGACCTATCAGAATAATCCATTGCTGATTGTAAATGTTTAATGAATAAAAATAATTGAGCTCATGCATTATAAACAATGATTCATATTGCTTTTTATTTTCTTAAATACAGCATGAATACTCTACTGCATTCAGCCTTAGGGGCTACTATTTGGCTCCATAGTGTGTAAGGTAAAGTATCATACTCTTAAGACTGTATACCTTGAACCTGAAAGATAAAGTCAGTAAGTAAAAAACAACTATCTTTATTTACACTAACTGATAAAGAGACAGGGGAAAGCCCATCCACTATTTAAGTGTATTATGTTAAGCAGGTACATATTACAGACTAGTAATAATACTATAAGCCCCATGAACAATGACTTTCTACACATATAACAAAGTGGCAGCAAGAGTAAAAAAAAAAAATTACTCATATAGAGATACCAAGACTATGGCCTGTGATATTGGCATAGTTAGCCATAGTTGTCAATTTGACTAAATTGAGAAATGTTTAAAAATTCTAAGGCGTGCTTTTGGCAGTGTCTGGGAGAGTGTTTCTAGAGATGATTGGTAGCTGGGTCCAGGAACTGAGGGAGGAAGACCCACCTAAGTGTGCACAGCACAATCCAACAGGCTGGGGATGGAGGGGAGAGCAAAAGCAGAAAGGGAAGCTAGATTACAAGCAAGCTGGGTCCTTCTTGACCAGGTGCATGTTTTGCTGTTGTCACCACTACAGATGGCAAACTCACCTAAACACAGACTAACACCAGTGACTCTCCAGGGTGCTCCAAGGTCTTCAGACTTAGACTGAGGCTGCATCATTGATTTTTTGGTTTGCAACTTATTGAACTGAGTAGCTTTTGGTTCTCTGATTCTGTTGTCTTCAGAAAGCCATTGTAGGACTGCCCAGTTTCCAGGCAGGTGAGCCAATCTCTCTCATTCATTTTATATACACACACACACACACACACACACACACACACACGTGTGTGTGTGT
>NW_008336435.1:457942-459910 GCF_000622305.1 Nannospalax galili
ATTAGTTCTGTTCCTCTGGAGAACTTTATCAATAAATACTTAGATGCTTTAGAATCAGAAAATGTTTGTTGTTTTATAGTGTTTCCATAAGTAATGATTTAAAGGAATAAAAATTTAGAGTTTTTTTTCTAATTTAAAAATTCAAAAAACAAACAGTAAATGTTGGAGTTGTGTTAATCTTAATTTAATATAAATCAACTTAAAACAATGATGTACCATGTGATTAAATTAGAGCTCCTAGTTAAACAAAAGAATAGTATGGACCAGCGAGGTGGCTCAGCGGGTAAATTAGTGGCGCAAGCCTGACAAGTTGTTTGATGCCAGGAACCCACATAAAAAGCCCATTGCAGTGGTTTGCATCTGTAATCTCAGCACTCCTGTAGCAACATGGGAAGTGGAGACAGGAGAATTTCCCAGGTGCTCACAGGCCAGATAGCTTAGAGTACGCAGAGCAGCTGAAATAATAAAATATTATTACCTGCATCAATAATGTACAAGGAGAGAACTGACTCCCAAAAGTTTTCCTCTGACCCCCACACACTTGTGTGGCACACATAAACTTTCACTCACACACATATGCCATGCACACACACTAATAACAAATTAAATTTTTTTAATTTCTAAGAAGAATCAGATGCATCCAGAAAAAAATAAATAAATAAAATGTGAAAACTCACATTTTAGAAAGTGTATATTCAATTGGTCACATTTACTGATGAAGGTGATGCATTTCATTTCACTTTTAGAGTACTACTGGTTGAAAACAAATTAATGTTTTTTATTTTTGTCATTTGAGCCCAGCAAAAGCTATTTGAATAATAAAACGAAATTCAATAACTTCAACATATACATTCTCAAATGGACTGTTTTCTGAATAATAGGCAAAAATAACAAATACAGAATTGAATTCAATCTGCTATTTACAAAAATACTTACATGACATCCTGATAGGAGTAATTCAATGGTGGTTCAATTTTTTAAATTAACATTTAATGCAGTTTATATTAAATTGAGTTTTGTTAAATGTGCTCATAAAGTGTTAATTATTAATTTAAAAATAAAAATTTCTAACAACTTTTAAGTATGCTTTCCAGGTGCATTTCGAATATCTAATTATCTAATCATGTATGCATAATATTATACAAGCCATCTCATGAAGCTATATGGAAATATTATAGGCACTTTCATTTTTCATTTGCTTAAAATATTTCTTAATTCATTTATGTTTTTTCTTTTTGGTAGAACTCTTATTACCACACTCTTAACAGAGGAATCATTTTAAATTCAGATACTGATTTTAATCATTTTCTATCTTTCCTTTCTCTTCAATTTCATGTTTTTCTAAGTGCCTGCTTTCTATAAAGCACCATACTTAGTAATTCAATTAGTTTTGGGTTGAGTTTAATTAGTGAATAAAAGTTCATTTTTCTCTTTTTCTACAGTTCCCTGATAGATAAAGAAATATATACATGAACTGGGAAGTCCTTAGATAATCAAGCACTGATTACATTTTCAAATAATGCACCTGCTGTAAGGACTTCTTGCTTAGCTCTACAGTCACTTTATTGCAGGATCTTCCTCTGATGACAGCACTGTCTCTGTGTACGTTGCAATGGCCAATTAATGTGAGGGCCGGGGGAAAAAGTCGTAACAGTTCGTACCTAATCACTTACTAGACTCATCATGAATTGGTCTGTCTTTAAATGGAATAAATTTTAGAAATTTTTCATTTTCAAATTTTGAGAAGCTGAACTTTATGCTATTTCTATTAAGGATGTTTTTCTGGATGGAAATGCTGCCAAATAAAATGTTGTCAACAGAGTATTTTGGTGGTTTCAAATTACATTCACTGATATTCTAAGTATAATAAAAGTTCTACAAATTTTGTCATCTTGAATTTGTGTTCTTTCTTCAAAGTAACCAATGTTCAAAGCCTTGCTTTTATTTTTACTCTTGCAATAGCAAAAA
>NW_008336435.1:459937-470799 GCF_000622305.1 Nannospalax galili
TATTTAGCATTAACTACATTTTGAACTTTTTCACAATAATAAATTTAGAAATTAAACTCAGTCATAGCCACTAAAAAGTATCTTTGTTTATAACTTCAGATGTGGAAGTATAAGAACTATACTATAAGGACCAGTGGATTAAAGACAGAGTATCCAAAACAGGATAGCTAAGGTGAAATTCTAGGGACTCATGTCTTGAATAGTCAGAGGAAAGGACCTAGCTAAGAAAGAACAAATCAGGTACTAAGTCACCTACTTGCAGATTGAGACCACTGTATACTAAAAAATCCAAAACCAAAAGCAGAAGTCAGAGATCTGGGTTGTTTTTAATAATTTTTTAAATATTTTATTTATTATTTTTATTTTATATGTATGTGTGCATTGCCTGCATATAGGTAAGTGCACCCGTGTCTTGCAATGCCTGTGGAGAACAGAAGAGGTGTCAGATACCCTGGAACTGGGACAATTGTTAGCTGCCATGTGGGTACTGGGATTCGAACCTGGGTCTTCTGCAAGAACCACCAGTGTTCTTAACCGCTGAGTGGCCTCTCCAGCCCCTAGAGATCTGGTTTTTTAGCCAAAGCTAAGAACAATTCTTCAAAACTAAGATTGGCAGCAGAACAGAGGCAAAGGAAGAAAGAGGTTTTCGGAGTCAAACAGGAAAGCAATGCAATCAGAAATACTACAGAGATGAAAGGCAGAAGCCTGGAAGGCAGCAGAAGACTAAGGCATGGCAAGGTACTTCAAACTTCCTGTGATAGTGAAGTGGTAAAACAAGTGCAACCAAGAGCAGAATTTAATTTTTTTCATATTAATTAGTTTTATTTGGAATAATTATTTGTACCTATCCTATTGGACATTACGCCTTCATGGAGGTACAAATGAGTTGCTCTGCCTAGTGAAAATAGGCTGTTTCATGGGCATCTGACCTCCTGCAGGAAGCCAATCACATTGCTGCCTGTCCACCAAGTTTTAGAATGCAGCTGCATCCACTAGGATAAGATCTAGGTATCACAGGAATGTGCAAGACTAGAATGCCACACTGGTGGGCATGAGATTCCTGGGCTCCCTGGAAGGTCTGTTACAGCTCCCACTTTACATCTTCCAGTTAACACATTGCCAGGAGACAGGACTTTCACTGGCTGCACACCTGAGGATAGGCATAGACGTGGTCCTCCCTGCATCTGTCATCCTAGAAAGGACAACAATGTAAAGAGATGGAAGCATTCTAAAGGAAAGCATAAATAGGAAAAGGAAAGAACCAGGAGACAGCAGTTATGAGGAACCAGCGCAGATTTTTCAAAGTAAAAAGGTGGTTTCTGACACTTGGCAGCTTTCTGGCATTTCAAATGCACTTGATGGAAGGTACCGTCAAGAACTTGAGTCTACAGTACTGGTAAACACAATATTGATGAGAACATGTTCTTTTCTTCTCTCTCTCTAAACAATATGATGAGATTATAGATATGATGATGCTGTTCTTTGCAGATCACAGAAGGTTTGAACTTCAAGCTCAGAGTATAACAGATACCTGAACTCTAGGAATAAAAGAGATGACATACCTGAAAAGTGTAAATTGGGCATTAAGGGAAGCATAGGGTGTTATTTCCTGTTAAACACTCATTGAATAAGACACCACCACGAAATTTGGAAAAAGTAGTAGGGCATCATCTGTGGTTTGTAGTACTTATAATAATTACATTATAATTTCAAACATAGTGCCAGGTCCATTGAGGGTGAGTACATTCAATAAACACAAGTCGAAGGCTAAACCATGGCTTGCTCAGCCTGAATTGGACATTGTTCTGAATTAGTATCTTCATGTTAGATGAAAATGTCACCATGTATGTGGTCTATCTGCTGTGGATTTCTGGATATTCTGTAAGATGAGGGTTAGATAATGTAACATGATTTGTTATCAAATGTAGAGCATAGACTTCTGCCAAGAACATGAAGTAGACATACTTTTCCCTCTCCCCCATCATTAAGTGCAACTAAACATCATGGAAATTGTGTGTGTGTGTGTGTGTGTGTGTGTGTGTGTGTGTGAAAGGATTAAAAAGACTTTGAAAATTGGAATGAAAACTGATCAGTCAGAGACTGATCAAAAACCTCAAGTTTCAAAGAATGACATAGTAGTGAGTTCCACAGGTTTTCTTTTTGCCTCATTTATTTCCAATTTGGAACTAAAAAAACTAACCACCTAGAAATGCCCATGGGCACAGATAAGAAAAGCCCAACAAATACTTTCTGTCTCTAGCCAAATAAGAAAGCTAAAATAGCAAAACAAATGTGTGTAGGTAATCATTCTTCCATGTCAGACTAAGACCATAGAAAGGGCTGTGACTTTGCCTTTCCAACTGCAAACTATAGCAGCCAAGGCCAAGTGAAGTACTTAGACTTCTATATTTATGAGGCTGTAATGACACTGTGTTGTGCGACGTTTCCTGAGGAGACATGAACAAGTGTCACTTTATCCCAGTCAGGGCCCTAAGAAGAGTCCAAAGAAACAATTTCACCCAAGTTTAGCTTGAACAAACCAATGAGTTTATTAGGGCTGCTTACAAGAGCAGAGTTGAGGGATGACTTATAAAGGCCACTCAACAGTAGCTTTATCAATGAAAGGCCCATCTCAGTATGAATGACAACTCACAAAAAATGCATCCTTGGAGCTCCTCATTCAACTGGCTAGCAACTCCACTACCAGAGTCTCCTCCTCCCAACAATTGTTTACTGCTTATATGATCTTGGGGAGGACCCTTGTGAATCTTGTAACTTTCTGAGCTACTTGAGTCTCTTGAGTTCCCTTAGTTTCCTGAGTTTTAGTCTTATGAGCTTCCTTCTTCCCTTTTCAGTTTGAAGGAAATAGCTCCAGGATACCTATCCTTAAACTCCTATCAAGGGGGTGTCAGAGAAGGCCACGTGGAAACTTATCTCCCTCAGGTGTAATGAGGTAGCTTCCCCACAGTGTAAGAGGAGACTACTATCTGAAAAGCCAGAATTTTCACCCTCAAGTAATGAGATGCCTGTTATATCCCTGCTGGGGTGGTATAGACAAAGATCTGAAAGAGACTTGAGGCTTTGACATTGCTCTGTGGTATTGAAAGCCTCTACATGGCAGTTCCTGTGGACATTACAAAGAGAACCAATCCAGGGTCAGAAGGAACTTCAGTTATCCATGGAAAGATTAAATCCAGAAGGGAGACTTCTAGCTCCATCTGTAGTAGCCTTTCCTTACTTTTCCATGCCTAAACAGTGTCAGATGAAACTAGCTATAAAGATTTAAATAATGCCTACAATCTCAAAACACAGTATTGAAAACATGCAACTCCTTATCAAGAAGAAATGAGACAGGAGAGAGAAAAAAAATTGTGACTATCAAGCATGAAACAAGGGCTGCCACTGCAGATTCAGAAGACAGCAAAGTGATAACAATGTACTGTGAGCACATCTGCAACTTAGCTGAAATGCACCATTTCTTGAAAACACCACCTACTATACTTCACTCAATATAAAGCAGATAATGTAAATAATTCTGTAATATTAAGGAAAGAGAATATGTAATTTTAAAATGCCTCCAAAAGAAATTTCCAGGGAGCTGAAAAGATGGCTCAGTTGTTAAAAGTACATAGTGCTCTTGCAGGGGACTGAAGTTCAGTTCCTAGCACCTACATCAAGCAGCTCACAACAGTTTTTAATTTTAGTTACAAGGGATCCGATGCCCTCTTCTAGCCTCCCTGGGCACCGGGCACCATGTGGTATAAATACACACATGCAGATAAAACAGTCATACACGAAAAAAAATACACCTTTCAAAAAATTTTTAAAGAATACAGATAGAGCAGAGTATTCAGCTTGGTAAGGATCTACCAAAATCCCACAGCTGCACTCGTAACATCAATGTTTCACTTAACAGTGAAAGGCTAAACCCTTGTCCTGTAAGATTGGGAATAAATAAAGATGTCTACTTCCATGGCTCTTACCCAAAACAGTGCTGAAAGGTTTAATAGTATAATAAGCTAGGAAAAGAAATAAATGATGTATAGATCCAAAAAAATGAAAGAAAACTAACCCTATTTGCAGATGAGCTGATTGATTACATAGAAAATTCCAAAGTCATCCACACAAAAGTCCTACAACCAATCAATAAGTTCAGCAAGTGTGTAGGATAGGAGATAAACATACAAAAATTAACTATATTTTTTGTCTTTTTGAGACAGGGTCTTCTGTAGCCCCAGTTGGCCTAGAACTCACTATGTAGACCAAGCTAACCTTGATTTTACAGATATCTGCCTGCCTCTGCCTCCCAAGTGCTGGTATCAAAGGCATGCACCACCATACTCAGCAACACTCAATTGTATCTTGTATACTAACTTGAACACCAAAATAAAATTGCAACTACATATACATATATATATACACATCTATATGTACATATATGTAAGCCTAAGAAACATGCACAGAATATTACCTATAATATACAATAATGGTAAAGGAAACAAAGAAGATCTAAATAAATGAAAAGACATATCTTAGTCATATAATGAAAGACTCAACAATACACTGTCAAAATCTCAGTTTTTTGGTAGATATTGACGAGTTGTTTAATTTTATGTGGAAAGACAAAGGAATTAAATTGGATAAAATAACTTTATAAAAGGATAAAGGAAGAGAAATCAGTCTATCCGGTTTTAAGTGTTGCTGCACAACTGCAGTGATGAAGCTTGTGTGGTACTGGTGGAAAAAGGAGGACTACATCCGCAAAACAGACCGGAGAATCGGAAACAGACCCACATAGACATGCTAACTGATTTTTGGCAAAGATTCAAAGAAACTCAATAGAATAAAGAGAGTCTTTTCAACAAATGATGCTGAAGTAACTAGATACCCACAGGCAAAAAAGAAGAACCCTGTCTTAAATCTCACACTTTTTATAAACACTAACTCAAAATAGATCATGGACAAATATAAAATGCAAAGCTATAGCATTTTAGAAAACGCATCAGAAAACATTTTGGAGATCTGGAGCTAAGCAAATACTTCTTAGATTTCACACTAAAAGCACAACCCTTAAAAGGAAAATCAGTAAATTACACTTCATCAAATTTTAAACTTCTGTTTGCAAAAGATCCTTAGAGGAAGTTGGTAAGCTTCAGAGTCCGAGAAAATAGTACAAAGCATGTATCTGACAAAGAAGTGGCATTTCAAATCTATAATAAATCTCAACATATAACCATAACACAGCAAATAATCCAATTAGGAAACATGCAAAAGATGACACATTTCACCAGAGAAAATGAGCAGATACCAATAAACAAAAATAGACGTTCAGCATCTCTCTATTAGGGGAAAGGAAAGTAAAGCCGAAACAATCTACTACTATCCTACATTAAAACAACTAAAAGGTTAAAATTTAGGAAGACAAATGTAGCTGGGTGTGGTAGTTCGAGCGCACCTATAATCCCAGAACTAGGCAGGCTGAGATAGGAGGGTTGCCATGATTTCTGAGCCAACCTGGGCTACAGAGTGCATTCCAAGTCAACCTAGACTAGAATGAGACCCAAATTTTTTAAAAAGTAAAAACCTTGGCAATATCAAATGTTGGTGAAGGTATAGAAATTTGAATCACACATATTTCTAAAAAGAATAAAAAATGCTACAGTCATTTTGGTAAAGATATTGGCACTTAATTCTTTAAAAAAACAGCTCGTAGCCTCTGCTGTCCCGCGGCGCCAACCGAACAGCCCCGCCCGCCGCTGCCGTCCAACGTGCTGAACCGTGCTCTGTTGTGCCTCGCCCTGGTCTTGGTGGCCTGGGTGGGCGCCAACGTCCCGAAGGAGGAGGACCACGTCCTGGTGCTGAAGAAGGGCAACTTCGCGGAGGCTCTGGCAGCGCACAGCTACCTGCTGGTGGAGTTCTATGCCCCATGGTGTGGTCACTGCAAAGCTCTGGCCCCCGAGTATGCCAAAGCCGCTGCAAAACTGAAGGCTGAAGGTTCTGAGATCTGTCTAGCAAAGGTGGGTGCTACAGAAAAGTCTGAGCTGGCTCAGCAGTCCGGTGTCTGCACACCACAATCAAGTTCTTCAAAAATGGAGACACGGCCTCCCCCCAAGGAATATACAGCTGGCAAAGAAGCTGACGATACCGTGAACTGGCTGAAGAAGCGCACAGGCCCTGCTGCCATCACCCTTTCTGACGCTGCAGCTGCAGAGTCCTTGGTGGACTCAGGTGAGGTGGCTGTCATCGGCTTCTTCAAGGACCTGGAATCAGACTCTGCCAAACAGTTCCTGCTGGCAGCAGAGGCCGTCGATGACATACCCTTTGGGATGACGTTCAACAGTGATGTGTTCTCCAAATACCAGCTCAACAAAGATGGAGTGGTCCTCTTTAGGAAGTTTGATGAAGGCCGGAACAACTTTGAGGGTGAGGTCACCAAGGAGAAACTGCTGGACTTCATCAAACACAACCAGCTGCCTCTGGTCATCGAGTTCACTGAGCAGACAGCCCCAAAGATTTTTGGAGGTGAGATCAAGACACAAATTCTGCTGTTCCTGCCCAAGAGTATGTCTGACTACGATGGCAAGCTGAGCAACTTCAAGAAAGTGGCCGAGGGCTTCAAGGGCAAGATCCTATTTATCTTCATTGACAGCGACCACGTTGACAACCAGTACATCCTTGAATTCTTCGGCCTTAAGAAGGAGGAGTGCCCAGCTGTGCCGCTCATCACCTTAGAGAAAGAGATGACCAAGAACAAGCCCAAATATTACAAACTGATGGGCTGAGAAGATCACAGTTTGGTCACCACTTCCTGGCCGGCGAGATCAAGCCCCACCTGATGGATGAGCCAGGAACTGCCTGAAGATTGGGACAAGCAGCCTGTAAAAGTACTGGTTGGGAAAAACATTTAAGAGGTTGCTTTTGATGAGAAAAAGAATGTCTTTGTGGAATTCTATGCCCCATGGTGTGGTCACTACAAGCAGCTGGCCCCCATCTGGGATAAACTGGAAGAGATGTACAAGGATCATGAGAATATCATCATTGCCAAGATGGACTCGACAGCCAACGAGGTGGAGGCCATCAAAGTGCACAGCTTTCCCAAACTGAAGTTCTTCCCCTCAAGCTCAGACAGAATGGTCATTGATTACAATGGTGAACAGATGCTAGATGGTTTTAAGAAGTTCCTGGAGAGCGGTGGCCAAGATGGAGCAGGAGATGATGATGACCTCAACTTAGAAGAAGCTTTGGAGCCAGACATGGAGGAAGATGATGATCAGAAAGCTGTGAAAGATGAACCGTAATGGAGACACCAGACCTGAGCACCCCAACCCAAAACCTCGGTGGGCCACGCTCCCAACAGCCCACAACTCCAGAGCCTGACCCAAGGAGGGCATGTCCTCGGAACCCAGAGAATCTTTCCGAAGCCACACTTATTCTAATACCCATCTCTTCCTTTTGCTTTTCAAGTTTTTGGAACGGGATTTATCTCCAGGCCAGCCCATCTTGAAGGGCTACATTTTTTTAATTGTGATGTATTTTTTTGTACATGGGTTTTGTCCCAAGTGCTCGCCAAAATGTTTGGATTCTCACACTGTAATGTCTTTCCTGTGAGGTCACACTATCACTTCAGATTCCATCTGTGAGACTGAGGCATTTCTCGATGTCAAGGTATTCTATCGTGGCCTGCTTCCCTGAGACTCCTCCCTGCCCTGTGTGGATAGGGATGGATGAATCTGGACTGAACAGGGTCACTGTCACCTCTTACCAGTGTTGCCATGACAGCATGGCTTTTGCAGTTTTTGGTTAACCAGGGACTTCTGCATCCTGTCAGAGGGTGGACCCACCACATGTGGAAGAGGGCAGTGAGGCTGGATACAGGGCCCAGGCCAGGCCTGGAAAACTCCCCTCCCTCTCCTCAAGCTAGGACTACCGGCCAGCCCACTGTGAGCATGTCGCTGTGTGACTGCTGGGTTCTCTTCCAGCATGGCCTGTGACCTGTGTGAGGCAAAACCAGGACCCTTGATTTCCAGGCTGAGAGTCAGCCAAGGACACTAGGGCCAAATCAAACATCCATTCTTCAAGCATTTCTACCATAATATTGGAATTGAACACACTAGCCAAATAAAGTTGAAATTTTACTAGTCAAAAAATAAATAAATAAAATAATAAAATTTAAAAAGTGATTATGTAACCTACCAGTTGCATTTTTAGAGTTGTATTCCTGGAAAATAATAAGAGTTATGTTTAGTGGCAAACCTACACACAAAGGTTGATACAAACTTTATTCAACATATTGAAAGTATAGAAACAGTCCAGATGTGCTCCAGTGGGTAAGTGCTCAACCATACTTGTCCTTCAGTACCATGATATAGTACCAACAATGAGAAGAACTGTTGGAAAATCCCCAGAGAATCATGCTGAGTGGAGAACAGCATTCTTGAAATCACAAGAAGAAAATATGATAGAGATTGACATGGAGCGGTCAGACTGGGTGTACCGGGTGTAGTTTTGTGGTGACAGAAAGGTTCTGTGTTTTGACGGTATCATTGTCATTATATAGTTTGATATGGTGCTACACAGTGTTACATGATTCTACCATTGGCTTAACTGAATAAGGGATATACAAGGTCACTCTGTATTATTTATTACAACTGAATATGAATCTGCAATTGATGAAAAATAGAAGATTTGATAAATCCACAGCACTGAAAAGGAAAGAAATATAATAGAACACAAGGAACATTTGAGGTAAGAGTAGAGAACACAGCTTTCTTCAAACTGTTTCTGCCATTATTTGAAACTTGCATGTATTTGAAGGTCTAGCACATGAAGGAGAAAAAGCAGACATTTTTAACTTTACAAGATAAAACTGGGGGGAAATTAAGAAACAGGAGAAACAGATTGAGGTTCATTGTAGGAAAGAACTTGGCAGCAGTGAAGCAAAAGGTGTCCAGTTCTAGCGCGGGTTGCCTGGAGAGCTGAGCCGCTCTGTGAATGCGCTCAAGTAGAAAGAATGCTTCAAAGGCCTGACTGCATTTGGAAAGAGTTGGACCTCATCTGGAATCACAAATTCAAATGCCAACAGAAGCCAGAGAATGAGCATGAACTACCAACACAGGCTACGGGCAAGAAAGAAAAGGTGACAAGGCCGATGGAGAACTGCAGAGGCCATCTGCCACTCAACTCCCAGTGACTGTGGCCTCATAAGAATGCTGGCCCAGCCAAGCTGAATTGGTAGATGTTTTCAAGACCAGGTAGAAATGCAGCTTTTCTATGAAATGCTGTGAGACCTACAACTACGTAGTTCAAATAAAACATATATGGAATTTGTTCTATTGTTTTAATTTTAGCAGTTTAATCTAGGAAAAACAAACGCTCTCTATCATGTATTCCTGCTTGATAATTTCAAACAACATTTACAGTGATATGCCATCATGCATTGCTCCTTCCATGAAAGGATCTCAGAGTTGCTTTCATCTGTATCTGCTGTTAGAACAATGTTTCTGTTGATGTCCGATGTCCTCTGTTATGCAGAGGTCATTTCTGAGAGTTTCAATTTTCTTGCAGACTATATCCTCTTTACCACACATTTGGGCAAAAATTAATGTTTATTTGTTCAAATTTACTTCACAAAGGTGTGTCTGTTCTCTGACATGATTGGAGCATTTTGAGGAAAAGTGTAAAATCTTATTTTGTTTTTCTGTCTACATCTTTCTGCTTACCAGTATTAGCACCACATAATAAATGCTCAAAAATAGCCACAACACAAAGATCTACTTAATACTGGACGCTGTGTCAACTAAAGTAACTCAACTATGTTCCTAGCCTAAAAGCAGAATGCGTTAGATTCAGTCCTCCCATTTGAAGACTTACCAGCAGCATCCCACCTCCCTGCCCGTCAACAAGCTTTTCCGTGTTGCAGTTTCTGTACTGTTGCTACTCCTCCAGAAGTGCTCTGAAGCACTCCGACTCTCCAACGGGACTGGTTGAGGATGTCTATTCACTGCCTTGACCAAGAAGAAGCAAAGGCAGCAATCAAGCTCTACACTCCATGCATTTTATAATAACTGTGTTTTGGGAGGCCTCTGCATTATACAGAAACATAGAAGATCCTTACCAACCAGCAGAGGAGGCCAAAGACCCATTTTCCTTATTTCTTTTTCTTTCGGTTTCAACTAGATGTTATGGTATCGGTGTCTACTGTTTCTTTGGTACTTTTAGGATCCAACGGCAAGCAGAATTTCTACAGTTTAGGTAGTGATAGAAATTGTAGCAGGTGCCTCAGACAACAAAGAAAGTAATTATCTGGAGCTAGCAAGGTCTCCAACTTTCCATTTACCAGCAGACCCTGAGATTTGAGTTGTGACTATATTTTGGTGTTTGAAAAACATAAAATTACAAGAATTCAGATAATTTTGTGTTGGAGAAGGAAGAACACATGTGTGTACACACACACACACACACACACACACACACACACACACTGCTTGCCCAGCAAATAAAATGAAAAAGTAAACGTCCATTTAAAGGTGATCGACAACAAAATGCAATACTTTTTTAACACAAGTAGCAAAGACAAAGTTCAGCAAATTGAATCCTAACAATGTTTTTATCAGTACCTCTCAAGATGAGAGGTATTTGAATAAACTCACTATAAAGAAATGATAGACATGAGCCAGGCTTGGTGGCACATGCCTTTAATCCCAACACTTGGGAGGCAGAAGCAGGTGAATCTCTGTGAGATTGAGACCAGCTTGCTCTACCTAGTGAGTTCCAGGCCAGTTGGAGCTACAGGAAGACCATGTCTCAAAAAGACAGACAGACAGACAGACAGACAGACAGACAAAAGAAAGGAGGGAGGGAGG
>NW_008336435.1:470933-471119 GCF_000622305.1 Nannospalax galili
CGGAGGGAAAAAATAATAGTTTAAGGTGAGAATGAGAACAATACTAATTACTTTGAGTTGATCATTGCCCAATGTATATATGAACTGAAACATTATACTATACTTCAGAGGTGTGTAAATTACATGCCAATAATTGTTTTCAAATTTTGAAGCCTATATTTAAAAACTTTTAGTTACACCAGAAAA